>NW_017671053.1:111443-209102 GCF_001879085.1 Nicotiana attenuata | reverse complement strand
GGGCTGCTGGTCAGCGGATGAGGAAGCGCGCGTTCTCGGCATCTACGAGAGAACAGAATAGAAATTCAATCAGCATTGAGAAACCAAACCGCACGACAGGAAAGCAAAGATGTGAAATTTTCCTAACTCTGTAGTTCTCGGGGATAAATACAAACGTCTCCGTACCGATCCCTCAGACTCTACTAAGCTTGTCTGTGAACTGTGAGACCCATGTAACCTAGAGCTCTGATACACACTTGTCACGACCCGAATTTCCCATCCCCGGGGGTCGTGATGGCGCCTTCTAACGAGAGCTAGGCAAGCCAATCCCTATACTATTTACCTAGCTATCCAATTATTTACCTTTTAGCACTATAAAGCATTAACATAATAACAGTGGAAGTTTAAATAATTAAGCGGAAGAAGACAATTAATATCTGAAATCTGCATCTATTACAACTCTTAAACCTCGAACACCTCCAAAACCTGGTGTCATAGTACAGACTATCTAAGATTGCTACATACAAAGTCCGAAGAAATAACAATACACCGTTCCGGAATAAAGGGAAATGAAACAGGAAATAAGGAAAGAGGAGACACCAGGGCCTGCGGACGCCTGCAGGTCTACCTTGGATCTCCGTGTGGACTGAAGGTAGCCTCCAACTACGGTCTGAAGTCAACAGCACTGGGATCTGCACAAAAGAGTGCAGAGTGTAGCATCAACACAACCGACCCCATGTGCTGGTAAGTGCCTAGCCTAACCTCGGCGAGGTAGTGACAAGGCTAGACCATACTACCACATAAACCTGTGCAGTTCAGATATGGAAAAGAAATAAAGAGATAACCAATCAATATGGGAGGGGGGAGCATGCTGTGGGGAAGATATCAAATCCAAGTAAAAGACATCAAGTAACGAAGGAAACAACATAACTCAGACATCAATAAAGAATCAGAAATCAATAAGTGCACGGCATCACCCTTCGTGCTTTTACTCTCGTTCTCACCAAAGCAATTATATAATAAAATGTGCACGGCATCACCCTTCGTGCTTTTACTCTCTTCCCTCACCATATAATCAATAGAATCGGCACGAAATTGTACATCGTGTGGCACGACATCACCCTTCGTGCTTTACACTCTTTCCTCACAATCATGCACGGCATCACCCTTCGTGCTTTAACACTCTTCCTCACCCAAACAACAATCACAAACAATAGGGCAAGGGAATAAACAAGATTATAATAGAACTCCCGCTAAGGGAACAACAATTAAACACTTAAATCCCGGCAAGGGAACAACATCAATAATATCCACATTCCGGCAAGGGAGATAACCGATAAATCAACAATAACCCGGCAAGGGTATCAACACAATAACTTCTTTCTCTTTTTCACTTTTACTTCACAACTCACTTACCACTTGAGCCAATGCTCCAAAGGGTTCAATCAACTCATATACTTTCACAATTCGTAACATAGCTTGAGCCAATTCTCCTCGATGTTCAAAGGTCACAATTACTTCCACAAACTTGTCACAACAAATAAAAATCACCTCTAAGTCATAGATAAAACAACGAAGCCATGAAAATCACAACATAAGACCCACGAGCATGCTTGACTCCAACGTATAGATACTCGTCACCATGCCTATACATCGTACTCAACAATTATCACATAGCAAATATGACTACTTCTAATCCCTCAAGCTAAGGTTAGACCAAACACTTACCTCAATGCCACGAACACAATTCAAGTTTCAATTATAGCTTTACCCCTTGATTCTACCGCCAATTTGCTCGTATCTAGTCAGAAATTACTTAATTATATCAATAAACGCTAATTGAATCATTGAATGCATGAAAATGAATTTCCCAAAGTTTTGCCAACAAGTCAAAAATTGCCCCGGAGCCCACGTGGTCAAAACTCGAAGTTTGAATCCAAACCCGATCACCCATTCCCCCACGAACTCAAATATATAATTTGTTTTGAAATCGGACCTCAAATTGAGGTCCAAATCCCCGATTTTTGAAAAACCTAGGTTCTACCCAAAACACCCAATTTTCCCCATGAAAATCCTTGATTTTAAGTTGAAATCATGTTAAAAGTTGATAGGAATTGAAGAAAGTTGGTTAAAAATGACTTACAATTGATTTGGAGAAGAAAGAATTCTTGAAAAATCGCCTAAGTGTGTTGTGTTTGAGAGAATATGAAAAATGGGGTTTAAAATCGGCTAAGTATAAAATTGCAGGTCTCAGATGTGGGAATTGCGAACAGGGGTTCGCAATTGCGAACCCCGACCTCTGCAGACGTGGGAAATGCATTCCCAACTTTCGCATTTGCGATCTTTATGTCGCATTTGCGACTCCGCATTAGCGATAGCAAATGTCGACTTTGCGACAGGACCTTCGCATTTGCGAACCAGTTGGTTGTATTTGCGATCAGGCCTGCCCAGGTCCCATCTTCGCATTTGCGAGCTCGCATTTGCGAGCCAGGCTTCGCATTCGTGAAGCCTGCAGACCTGAATCACACCAGCAAATTTTTAAGTTCAAAATGCACCCCGTGGCCTATCCGAAACTCACCCGAGCCCTCGGGGCTCCAAATCAAATATACACACAACCTCAAAAACATCCTACGGACTTATTCGTGCGATCAAACCGCCAAAATAACATCATAAACATCGAATTAAACCTCAAAATCCATGAATTCTTTCAAACTTCTTAAAACATCAAAATTTTCAATTTAGGTCCGAATCACGTCAAATGACATCCGTTTTTCACTAAATTTCACAAGAACGTCTTAAATCATATATAAGACCTGTACCTGGCGACGGAACCAAAGTACGGGCCCGATACCATCATGTTCTAATCAAATTTCATTTCAAATTTTCTTAAACAATTTCTTTCAAAAATTCATTTCTCGGGCTTGGGACCTCGAAATTCGATTCCGGGCATACGCCCAAGTCCCATATTTTCCTACGGACCCTCTGGGACCGTCAAATCACGGGTCCGGATCCGTTTACCCAAAACGTTGACCGAAGTCAAATTAATTCATTTATTAGCCAAATTTTATTATTTTTCACAGATTTTCATATTTAAGCTTTTCGGCTACGTGCCCGGACTGCGCATGCAAATCGAGGTGGCTCTAAATGATGTTTTCAAGGCCTCGGAAACACAGAATTTAATTTAAAAATAAGTGATGACCTTTTGGGTCATCACATGCTACCCATTAGAGATCAATATTGATGCAAAAGAGGTCATTACCATCATAAAACAACGTAATCTGCATTACTTAAATCTTGTTGATGACTGCTATTTCTTGCTCATGCAGTTGGGTTATCCTATCATCCAGCATACCTACAGGGAGGCAAATATGGTAGCAGATGTTTTGGCTAAGTATGGCTCTAAGTTGCCAAGTGGTTCTGCTGTGTGGACCATGGAACAAGCCCCTACTTTTGCCCTCAAGGAGTACACACATGACCTAACAAGCGTGGCTCGTAGAAGATCCATCCGCACTTGTTTTTTTGTAAACCAACACGATACCAATGCTGTAAATTCACCGCAAGTGCGAGCACAAGACAACCACAACAATCAAGAATGTAGCTATATAGATACTGAAACCATTATTTTTTGTAATTATCCATCTACGGATGAAACTATTGATATAGAATGTCTTTTTTCCTTATGCTACCAGTTGTGCACCTGCACCTCCCTTCTTGTATGCTCCTCTATTTTGAAGTAATGAAAGTAATTAATCTTATAGACCAAAAAGAAAAAGGCAATGCAGAATATAGTAACAACAATATTTATTCAACTTATTCATTTTAGCAACTAGTGGTTGTAGGCCCGTGCCGAGCCCGGGCCCAACACAATAAGGTTAATTTTTTCTTAAACATATGAGTAATACTGCATTAATCTACAAAGTGAGACGCTTATATCGTTTATATCAATAGTATGATAGCAATGCAAATTATATGTATTTCTTTTAACTTCACTTTTTAGCTTCTTCCTCCAGATTCTTATAATTGTTCAACTCCTCTTTCAGTTTTTGTATCTCTTCCGGTCTGCTCTCTTCCTACTCAATTTATGCGCTTGGTTCTATAGTTATAATGTGAGTTTTGCTTTCTTATTTTTCTAGTCGGAATCGTTGCTGCATAAAAATTATCTAAATTCGATAATTGTTGGTCCACTATTTTATGTGTTTGTCCGCAAAAAATTTCGATTGATTATGGACTTTCCAAAATGGGGCACACGTGTCCCTCCAGTCTTCTCTCTTGCTGCTCAATTTATGTGCTTGGCTGTATTGTTATAAGGTGATATTTTTTTCATTTTTGGAATCGCTGCTAGGTAGAAAATGTTTAAATTTGATAAATTGTTGGTCCACTATTTTCTATGTTTGTCCGCAAAATATTGTAATTGATTCTGGACTCTGGAAAACAGCGCACGTGTGCAAAGGGATAGGTCTTTTACCAAGATATTGCTGTGTTTTATTAAGTTTACAAAATAGGTTCTTTATCAAGATTTGTCTGTTCTCCATTTAGTTTAAAAAGATATATGGCCATAAGGTGTTTTCTCATTGCCTGAATGAGTTATTCCACTATGTGCTTGTTCCTATATTGCGATATCAAATTTGTATGAATTGAAAGTTGCTCAGTTACACTACTAAATAACGAGCAATGGTGAAATTTGAGTACAAATTAAAATTATTGGTTGTGGAAGGCATTAGCTTTAGTCGAACTGGGCAGAAGTATAGAATGACAAAATTGATTGCTGCAATCTTTCATGGAGAGTTAGATGATGTTTAAAAAAAAAAGTTGGGGCTTAAGCGGTGGATTTTGCATATTTTTATTCTAAAAATGAAAATTTCACCAGAGTATATAACTAAAAATGACGTGATAGTATCTTGTAATTAAACTTTTTTCATATGTCATATTTTCACTTTGGGGAACTTATACATTTTGGTTATGATTACTATTGACAAATGTGATTACATGAGTGAGCTTTTTGGATAAGATGTTTCACTATTAAATATAGAAGCTTTTGTATGGAAATTTCAGGCCAATAATAAGCCACAAGCTCAAAATACATCCCTGATTATTTGATTTCAAACTGCTTTTACTTCTGCAATTTATGCTAGGAATTGTTGCATTAAAAAAGCAGCCTCTCCAACAAAACACGTTAAACCAGTTATTTTCATGTCTTTGCTAAGTGTAAAAAATTAGTTGTTAATATTCTTTTTCACTATAAAAAGTACTCCTGGAAATTTAGAAAGTTTTCTTAACATTTTAAAAATTAAAAGATAGTTCGACATGTAATTTTTTTTAAAAAGTTTGTTATGCTTCGAAATTGTTATTATATGTTAGGTAATTTAATTTAAAAAGCAGTTTAGAAAGTTTTCTTAAAAAAATTTAAAACAGAGTCGACATGTTTTTTCACGAATGGTATTTTTATAAGTCAAAAATTATTTGTAAGTCAGAAAATTTTAATTTACTTTTGACGCTTTCTCAATTGAAAAATCACGAGTAAAGCTAATAAGAATTTAACCTATTTTTAACACATACAATAGATATAATACTATATCCAAGTATTTCATTTAAGTTACTCCTGATCGTTATGTATTATTTAAAGTATCCTTTTTAGCTTTAATAGAATATATTATATTTAATCAGGGAATTTGAAATAATTTGATTAGTAACTGGATTATGGACCTATCCTGATTCCTATGCAGAGTTGGGGCATTAAATATGACCGCCCACTCAATATATATATATATATATATATATATATATATATATACATTTTTTCTTAAGAAATTAGTTACACGTTGCCTGAAAGGGGGTTGAGTTAGAGAGTCACAATGTAACTCATGCTATTGTGTTACTCCTTAAAGTTCTGTAAATTATGATTTTTTTCCCTTTTAATACCTATTTTTTCCCTGTTGTGTCCAATAATACATGAGTTTTATTTGTCTTTTTACACATGGTTTGAGAATATCTTTGTGCAGACTAATTGTTGAGATTCTGTATATTGACAGAATATATGACTCTTAAACTTAAAGAGTGTGGTTGTGTAAAACCTTATGGGTTTAAGCTTAGATAAGATGGAAAATTGGCTATTCAAGATCAATATTTACCTTTAAATTTTTTTCTCAGTTTATATTGGGGGGTGGGGGGTGGGGGGTGGGGGGGAATATCTCGGGTTTTTGTGATGACCCAAACGGTCATCACTTGTTTTAAATTAAATTCTATGTTTTGGAGGCCTTGAAAACCTCATTTAGAGTCACCTTGATTTGCGTGCGCAGTTCGGGCGCGTAGCCGAAAAAGTGTGAGGCGAGCTTTCAGAAGCTCAAGACAGCTCTGACTACGGCACCGGTGTTGGTTTTGCCCACAGGTTCAGGGCCATATACAGTTTATTGTGATGCTTCTCGTATTGGGCTTGGTGCAGTGTTGATGCAGGATGGCAAGGTCATTGCCTATGCTTCGCGGCAGTTGAAGATTCATGAGAAGAATTATCCGGTTCATGATTTGGAGTTGGCAGCCATAGTTCACGCATTGAAGATTTGGAGGCATTATCTGTATGGCGTGGCATGCGAGGTGTTCACTGATCACAAGAGTCTTCAGTATTTGTTCAAGCAAAAGGAGTTGAATTTGAGCAGAGGAGGTGGTTGGAGTTGTTGAAAGATTATGATATCACCATCTTATATCATCCGGAAAAGACCAATGTGGTGGCCGATGCTTTGAGTAGGAAGTCAGCCAGTATGGGTAGTCTTGCTTATATTCCGGTCGGTGAGAGGCCGCTTGCTTTGGATGTTCAGGCTTTGGCCAATCAGTTCGTGAGACTGGATGATTCTGAGCCCAGTCGTGTGTTAGCTTGCACGGTCGCCCGTTCTTCATTATTGGAGCGTATCCGTGATCGGCAGTATGATGATCCCCATTTGTGTGTTCTTAGAGACACGGTGCAGCGCGGAGGTACCAGGCAGGTTACCTTAGAAGATGATGGAGTTTTGAGATTGCAGGGTCGAGTATGTGTGCCTAATGTGGATGGGCTCCGAGAGTTGATTTTGGAGGAGGACCATAGCTCCCGGTACTCTATTCATCCGGGCGCCGCAAAGATGTATCAGGATTTGCGGCAGCATTATTTGTGGCGTAGGATGAAGAAAGATATTGTTGCATATGTAGCTCGGTGTTTGAATTGTCAGCAGGTTAAGTACGAGCATTAGAGGCCTGGTGGTTTATTTTAGAGGATTGAGCTTCCTAAGTGGAAGTGGGAGCGGATCACTATAGACTTCGTTACTGGACTTCCGCTGACTCGGAAGAAGTTCGACGCATTATGGGTCATTGTTGATAGGCTGATCAAGTCAGCACATTTCATTCCTATGGCAGTCGCCTTCACGGAGTGCCCGTATCTATCATTTCGGACCGGGGTACGCAGTTTACCTCGCATTTCTGAAGGGCAGTTCAGCGAGAGTTGGGCACACGGGTTGAGTTGAGCACAACATTTCATCCCCAGACGGACGGACAGTCCGAGCGGACTATTCAGATTTTGGAGGATATGCTCCGAGCTTGTGTCATTGACTTTAGAGGTTCATGGGATCAGTTTTTGCCTTTAGCCGAGTTTGCCTACAACAACAGCTACCAGTCGAGTATCCAGATGACTCCTTATGAGGCTCTATATGGTAGGCGGTGTCGATCTCCGGTTGGATGGTTTGAGCCGGGAGAGGCTCGATTGTTCGGTACGGATCTGGTTCAGGAGGCTTTGGACAAGGTCAGGATTATTCAGGATAGGCTTCGTACAGCTCAGTCCAGGCAAAAGAGTTATGCAGACCGCAAGGTTTGAGATGTGGCTTTTATGGTCGGTGAGCGGGTATTACTCCGAGTGTCGCCTATGAATGGCGTGATGAGATTTGGGCAGAAGGGCAAGCTTAGCCCTAGGTCATTGGTCCATTTGAGATTCTTGAGCGAGTGGGAGAGGTGGCTTATAGACTTGCATTGCCGCCGAGCTTATCAGCCGTGTATCCAGTGTTTCATGTGTCCATGCTTCGGAAGTATCACGGCGATCCATCCCATGTGTTAGATTTCACCACTGTCCAGTTGGACAAGGACATGTCATATGAGGAGGAGCCGGTAGCTATTCTAGACCGGCAGGTTCGTCAGTTGAGGTCGAAGAGTTTTCCTTCTGTTCGTGTTCAGTGGAGAGGTCAACCTGCTGAGGCATCAACCTGGGAGTCCGAGTCCGATATGCGGAGCCGTTATCCCCATCTTTTTCCCGACTCAGGTACTACTTTCTTATATCCGTTCGAGAACGAACGATTGTTTTAGAGGTGGAGAATGTGACGACCCAAACGGTCATCACTTATTTTAAATTAAATTCTATGTTTTGGAGGCCTTGAAAACCTCATCTAGAGTCACCTCGATTTGCGTGCGCAGTCCGGGCGCATAGCCGGAAAGCTTAAATATAAAAATCTTTGAAAAATGATAAAATTTGGCTAATAAATGAATTAATTTGACGTTGGTAAACGTTTTGGGTAAACGGACCCGGACCTGTGATTTGACTGCCCCGAAGGGTCGGTAGGAAAATATGGGAGTTGGGCGTATGCCCGAAATCGAATTCCGAGGTCCAGAGCCCGAGAAATGAATTTTTAAAATAAATTATTTTCTGAAATTGTTTATAAGGTTTTGAAATGAGATTTGATGAGAACGTGTTGGTATCGGGCCCGTATTTGGTTTCGGCGCCCGGTACAGGTCTTATATATGATTTAAGACATTTCTGTAAAATTTGGTGAAAAATGGACGTCGTTTGACGTGATTCGGACCTATATTGCTAAAGTTGATGTTTTATGAAGTTTGAGAAAAATCCTTTGATTTTGAGGTTTAATTCGTTGTTGTTGAGGTTATTTTGGCGATTTGATCGCGCGGATAAGTTCGTATGATGTTTAGTTAGGAGCCCAGCTCGGGTGTGTTTCGGATGTGTTTCGGGAGGTTTTTGAACTTAAGAAAAATTGCAGAAAAAGTTGTTCAGGTGTTCTGGTATTTCCTTCTTCGCGTTCGCGGGATGGCCCTCGCGAACGCGATGTGTAATTTGTTGCTGATGGAATTTTCTTCTACGCGAAGCGTAGCCCAGGTCGCGAACGCGAGGCAGTGGGGGGCTATACCTTCGCGAATGCGATCCTGGCCACGCAAACGCGAAGGCCAAATGGGACTGGGCAGGGGGAGGGGTAGTTACCTTACGCGAACGCGACCCGTTGGACGCGAACGCGAGGGATCGAGAAGCTAAAGCTTCACGAATGCGAGCCCATTAACGCGAACGCGAAGGCTTAACCAGCTTGACCATCGCGAACGCGAAGGGTCTGTCGCAATCGCGTAGAGTAAAATCGCCCAGTTAAATTTTAAAACTTCATAACAGTAGCCTTACAGGATTTCATAAAATTTTCATAAACCCCTTCTTCTCCAAAGCTCTTAGGCGATTTTTGAGGCACTTCTTCACCAAAACTTCTTGTATAAGTAATCTTTAACTTGTTTTCTTCCATTTTCATCAACTTCTATTAGATTTCTAGGCCTAAAACATGTGATTAAAGGTAGAAAATTAGGGATTGGGTAGAGTTAAGGCTTTTTGATTAATTGTGATTTAGACCTCGTTTTGGGGTCGAATTCTGAAAATAATTATATATTTGGGCTCGTGGGTGAATGGGTGATTCGATTTTGGTCCGAATCTCTTGTTTTGATCAAGCGGGCCCGGGGTCGATTTTAGGGTTTTTGGGAAGAATGATTGAAAAGCTATAATTAGGCATTGGACTCGAATTGTTTAGCATTATTTGATGTTATGAAGTCATTTATGTATAGATACAACTTATTTGGAGCCGAATTCGAAAGGAAATGCGGTTTTTGAGGATTGAGTTGGCCGTGGAAATTCGAGGTAAGTGTTCGGTCTAACCTTAGCTTGAGGGATTAGGAGTTGAGTCATATTTGCTACTTGTTTATTGTTGAGTACGACGTATAGGCATGGTGACGAGTATCTATACGTTGGTGTCGAGCATGACCGTGAGTCTTAAATTGATGCTTGTTGTATTCTTGAATGATACTATGGTTGTAATAGTGAGTAAATCCGTGGTATTGCGTAAAGACTTAGTTTATTTTCGTGGAAGTTACTTATGAGTTAGAAATGGTGATAATTGAGATGATTAGGAGTTGAGTTGAGATTGGTTATAGCTGATTCTCCCTTGCCGGGACATATATACTTGTACTGTTGAGTTCCCTTGCCGGGATAGTATAATTTATGGTTAATCCCTTGTCGGGACTGTTGTCATGATCACTGTAAGCTGTATGTTTGGAGCAGGTTGCGTGCCGCAACATTTCTATTACTATATATATATAGATCGGGTTGCACGCCGCAACAGATATTATATTGGATCGGGTTGCACGCCACAACAGATATTATATTAGATCGGGTTGCACCCCGCAACAATTATTATATTGAATCGGGTTGCACGCCGCAACAGTGTTAATTGATAAGGGATCGGGTTGCGCGCCGCAACAGTAGTGTTATTGTATTGTTGTAGATACTGTACTGTTCTTTCATATATCTATTTGGTTTCTGCTAGGTTGATATTGTTCCCCAAACCATGTACCCCCTCCTTTTTAAACTGCTTATTACCTGTTTATTTTTCCGCCATATATTATATAACTGCACAGGTTTATCTGGAGTCTGGTTCTAGCCTCGTCACTACCTCGCCGGGGTTAGGCCAGACACTTACCAGCACATGGGGTCGGTTGTGCTGATGCTACACTCTGTACTTATGTGCAGATACCGGAGCAGCGTTTGGTCAGCAGCAGTAGTTCGGGAGCCAGTCTTCAGTCCACCGAGATCCCGAGGTAGTCCTGCAGGCGTCCGCAGGCCCGACATCTCTTCTATCTCTTTTTATGATTCTGTTATCACTTGTACCGAAACAGACGGAGTTTCTTTCTTTCAGACATTTGTATGTAGTGATCTTAGACAGTCCGTGAATGTTGTGACACCAGTTTCTGGGTAGAGACATATGTGGATTTCCGTATTGCTTAGTTTATTTCGTTTAAGTCTTCCGCTTTAATGTAACTGTCCGCTGTTATTCAAACGTTTATCACTTGTTAATACGATTTATAAAAAGATTAAAATAAAAGAGTTAATGATTTCTAAGTTCGTGGCTTGCCTAGCTTCTACGAATAGGCGTCATCACGACTCCCGAAGGTGGGAAATCCAGGTCGTGACAATTTTTTCCCTTGTACATAGATGCAAGTTTTTCCTATTTCTTCATGTAGTTCTTTCCACTTTTTATGATATTGGCTGCCTATTTTTCAGTTCAATGAAGAAACACGTTCGCTTTTTATAAAGAAGTACAATACTACTATTGATCCTGCTGAGGTGCATCTTTCTTTGCCCTATCTTATTATAGGATCCAAAACTTGAATTTTTCCAAACTTAGGTTATATTGTTAAGAGTTTGTGTAACTTTTATACAATACAAACGGAGGACCACCGCTGTTCAGTTAGTAGAAACTAAAATATCCTATAAGTAGATAACTTCATCTGACTAACTATGTTCCAGGAAGTTTAATATGGATAAAAACTTCATGTAGCTTTGTTTGGCTAATCTATCTATATCTATACTATATTAAAAGCACGAAGACCCTTAGTGAAATGTCGTTCGCCCTTTTTACCCTTTAAAAATAGAGTTCACACTAGACAAAATTGTAATTTAAATGCCCTTCTAATATTTAGGAATATGAAATCAACTAAAATTTGCTTATTAAATCATTCCTTATTTGAATACTAATTTCATTAATATTTAGGAATAGTCTTAGTTATTTTCTAATATTTAGGACATCCAAATCAACTAAATATTATGTATTAATATTTTTCTTATTTGAACTATGTAATTACCATATTTGTAAAAGAAAAATAATACTACATAACACAAGAAAATCACATTTTAAGTTTATTCGGAGTTTTTTTATTTGTTCTTAGGCTCATACACAACGAAAACCCTGCGGCTGTCCTTCTGTAAAGCACGCAACATATTTTTGACTATTTGCATACTTAAGGTTGAGGTTTAAGCTTTTCTTTCTTTCTCCTTTTTTTTCCTTTTTTTTTACGTTAGTTTATTTTTCATGTGGTTGTTATTTAATTTTACTGGTAAATTTAGTGTGGATCTGAATCGTTCTGCATATAGTAAGCATATTGTCTCATATTTATTTGAATCTCTCTTCTTACTTAATCGCAAAATATGCATAGATGGTTCGTTTAAACTATTTTATCTTTTACGATTTTATATAAAATGAATGGTAAAAGAGTTTCAAGCTGTGAATTGGAGAAAGAAAGATTCACAAAGTTTATGTCGAATAGGATTTTAAAATCGGTAAAATAAATGAGTAAATCTTTCCTAATTTGAACGGTTTCTAATATCTTTTATATTATTACGTCCTACCAAACTTTTTTCCCAAAGAAAGTTGTGTTTACATATCCTTTTTTGTTTTAATTGGCTGGATACTTTAACCGCAACTATAAAGAATTGTATTTAACTTGGACATTAGTTACATCAACAAAATCAACACGATATTAAAACGTAATTATAGCGTTGAATACCAGTGATCAGTGGAACAAGGTCCACCTTTTTCTTCTTTGAGAAATGGCTGACTCTAAGCCTTAATAATTACGGGAAGTCAGAAACTTGATTAAATAGATAGTAGTTCTTTTTAACTATATTCAATAATTTTTACATTATTTTCTTATCTAACGTTGGTGTTTAATCCATCTCCATTAATCAATAGGGATTTGAAAATTTTGTTGCAATAAGAGGCGGGTCCAAGATTTTTATTTTATGGTTCAATACTTAAGGATTTTAGCATTGAACCCATCTTATTTTTATAGCTATGGGTTCGTACTCATTATTTCATACAATTTTAATGAATCTTTGCACAGAAATTTATACTCTGCTTTGAAAGTTATAGGTTCAATTGAACCCATGACAATAACGCTGAATCCGCCACTAGCAATGACGGGAGCTGGATTAATGACTCCACAACAAGTAGTTGATATTGTTCTTATGAAAAATATTAAAAAAATAAATAGAATTTGGGTGTGTACTAATTTCAAACTTATGGTAGAGTTCTAAACTACGTTTAGGTATTGGTGGTTATATATAATCTTTCGGATTAAATTTTATCTATCATTGTTGGCTGCCGAGACAGTTGTTGTATTTTCACTGAGGACAAGAGATAAGAAAAATTGATAAGAGACCAGAGACAAAAAAGAAAAAAAAAACTTTATATTTTGGGATTTGAGGCATAACTTTTAAATTATAATTTTTGTATTATCTTTTTATAACTTGAAATATCATATAAGCATAATAGTTTTGATTAAGATGCTCTCGCTTTGTGTTTTTTGTTCCTTTAAATTATAATGATTGTAAACTCATATTTAGAAGTCAAAATTTAGTATAACTCTAATAAACTCATTTTTAGACCGAATGTAAGTTTGAAATCATGGTGGGATCTCAAAAAATTTACTTTTATTTTTGTTTGTGAATTTAAATAAACTTATATTGAGACTGAATATGTTAGCTAAAAATTTGAGTGTAAATTTTCTAAGTTTTAAAATATTTGTGTTATTTGTACAATTTTTTATTCATTGAAATAGAATTCACGCGCAATGCGCGTATTCTAAAACTAGTTTGAATTAAACATGGGAAGTTAAAACTGAGGTCCTCTACTCTTCCTTTTCGTTTCAAGTCTGTTGAAGCATCAAATAAACTGGAACAATTGTAAGTGTTTATTAAGTGTTAATTTTCCAATATTGAACCTTACTCTGTCGCACAACTTTGTTATAATGAACTTCTTTTGGGCTACTTACTACCAACTGAATTATCTATAAAAATTATGATGTTTCATACTTGCAATTAGAAGATTGGGTCCTGTACCTAATAAAACATTTTAATAACATTACCTATACACCACACACACACAGACATATATATATATATATATATATATATATTTAAAGTTGGAGAATATATACTTTTACTGGAATGTTGAGTATAGGTAAAGCAAATTACATTATTGCAGCATAATGTTTGCACGTGTTATTCTGAATTTTTTTGCTTTCTCTTCGGACAACTAAAATATATATATGTGATGATGATTGCAACATTTAGAAAAGTAATGTTTCATTTCTTCCGGTGCATGCTACGTCTTAAATTTGACTGATTCTTTCTGCCCTAGCTCTGTTATTGTTGTTCATTCACTAAGATATGGTTCCAAGTACTTCTGTGGTCTGCTTTTTCTTTCTCCATGCTTTTCTGTTCTTGTGTGCTTAGAGTTATTTATAGCGTCTGTACTATAGGTGATTGACTATGGTTATGTATCTTTCGCCAACCAGTTTTATGACATGTTGCATTGTCTATGAAGGCAACTTTCCTCAAATATCGTTATTTACGCTTTAGTTTTTTCACTGATTCTATAAAATTTAAGTTTTCTTTGTCATATCTAAAGTGCCTTCCCTGGTGTTTCTGCAAGTTGTGGTCTCGCAGGCTTTATTTATGTCTACAGTTTCTGATCTTGTGTTCTTCTTCTCGGTATATACAATTTGTATCTTCGTGCATCTTCTAAAGTCAATCTTGGGGAATGTGAGTGGATGTATAAACTTGATTACAAAGATAAAATAAAGGATACAAGGTGCAATTTTGTGGGTTTTGAAGAAAGATGCCATCTTCTGTTCTATTGCACCACTAGAGTAATCTACAGGTGTGGGAAACTATCGCGGAGATGTTAATCGTGATGACTAATCATATAAAAAAAATGCAGAATTTTATTGATATTATGAATCTTAAAGACATGATCACCAAAAGAAAGGGAATTGGATCCTTGAATGGGTAACTTGTAACTTCTCTTAGAATATTACATGCTTTGTAAAGAAGAAAAGAGATTACTTTCTACTTAATTATCTTATTGTTCTTCCTCCAAGCCATTAGTGAAACGGTCAATATATGAACCTCTATGAGAGATTTATTTGTTAATGCAGTTGTTGAAGTTCATTATCTTCTGCATTCTCTGATGAGAGGTTGTTGTTCATCTGCTGGACGTTGTATCTATCTTTTCAGTTGGTACGAAGTTTTGTTAGGACCAATCAGTTTTGGTAAAAAGATGAACTACTACGCTTCTTTTTTATTTTTATTTTTTATTCTTATCTTTTTCACCTTTTCATAACTCTGTTTAATTCATTGGTCCACGTTGATTCTCTGTAGAGTTTGGCGATACATGCTTAAAATCGTTTTAAGTTCTTATGAAACATCTTATTGCCTTGATTTGTGAAGCACAAGGTGCTCTCCTAATTTGGTCGCGCACCTTTGCTTACTAACTTGACTTGTTGTTGGCGCTAAATTGTAACATACCACTTAAATTCCATTACATTTACCAAAAGAACTACACTGCCAATCCACGCCAATAGAAAGGAGGAGGTTTACTGTTTATTAGAAATTAGTTCTGTAACTGCTTTAATTTCATTTCTTCGTTCGATTCTACTCTCATGAATTTGTCCTTCTCTGCTTTAATAACGCAGCTTCTTATCCACCAAAGTGCTTTCCTATTTAGTAGTGATAAATTTACTACAAACTTTCCTAATTGCTTCTATTTCCTTTAGCGACTTCCGTTTTTTACTATTTATTTTTTCAAGTGCAGTTACGTAGAAATCACCTGGAACAATCAGAATATCTCTTACAATTCTTAATAGCACTTTAGGTGGAAGTAGACTTTGATCTAAAGCAAATAAATTTTGCATTGATATTGCATTTTGCCCTCCCTTTGTCAATTTAATATACTTTTATGTTTCACAGTTACTAACTCTTATAGTTCCTCACCTGCGTATGACATCTTTTCAAGAAGTGCTCATTTTGTATAGGCTTTTCGTCGATGATTCTTCAAGGTTGTTATGAAGCCTAAAGTTCTGGTGTACTCAAGAGAACTGAACCATGACATACAAATTAGATAAAGATTGCTCATATACAGTTGGGCCCGAGCTAACAAATTAGATAAAGATTGCTCATATACAGTTGGGCCCGAGCAATAGCCCGGGCATACCCTCATAGTAGCATGTATAAGTAACAAATCTAATCTCGTATAACTCAGAGGCGGATCTAGGAATTTAGGAGATGGGCACTATTACAAAGTGGTGGATCCAGAATATAAATTTTAGGGATTCAACCTTTAGTTCTATTATTGCATCCATTATACTTTTGGAATTATAAGTTCAAATTTAATATTAATATAGTAATTTACATCTATATATGTATTCTTTATCCCTATCGAAAATGTTGGGATCGGTTGAATCTATTGACTATATGCTACATCATTCACTACTACTAGTCTTAATATGCACATTTCGTTTAATCATATAAAATTTTATGGTAACAAAAGAATAATATGCGTTTAAAAGAATAAATCAAATAGAGAAAGAAAGAAAAGAAGAAGTACTTAATTAATATGCAAAAAGTGACACCTGACATGTCCATCTCCCTTGGACGCCTAGTTCTAAAAAAAAAAAAAAGATTGACATGAGATTTGATCTCATAATCCACTCAGAGAGGTGCATCCAATTATCATCGCATCATATGATACGTTGAGCTTGGGTGCACACACACATATATTTAACATTTTAAAAAAAAATATAACATTACTATACATGATTTAGGGAGGGGAGCATGGGTTCACGTGCCCCATGGAACCCCCCCAAATACGGCCCTGGTATAACTTATGTGGTATTTTTGTGCAGAGTTCTTTTTTACCAAAGGCTTAAAACCAAATGATGTATTACGTAATGTTGTATTGTATTAGTAATGAAATGTTTTGTACCTGAAGACAGACACAGTAGTATTAACGCCGAGTATTATATTTTCCTTAGCCCTTAGTTTCTTGCAGATGTAAGACATTAAGAGAGAAAGCTAGGAAGCACCTTATTAAAGATACTTATTAAAGATAACATGTAAATGCTTAATAATAACTTTTGACTTGCACTCTGTTACAATCAAATAAACGAAGTAATTTGAGAAGAGAACGAATCAGAACCCTAGTTTGAGAGAGATCGAAAAGGGAATTTTATTAAAAGAGATTAAACTGAGTTCTCTAATCTCTTTACAAACAGCCTACACTATATATATATATATTATATATATATATATATATACAAGGTAAAGAATGCTATGTGTGTAAAGAATGGCTATTGCTAAAATAATGTTACAAGTATAAATATGACTAACTAATAGAGTCTTCCGGGTTATTGTCATTATGGGCCAGTGAGCCTGTGTCTTTGAAGTGGAAGATGTATAATAATGTGCACACAGAGAAACAATTTTATTAGCTTCAATGGTATTACAGTGTTTTGTGGAAATAGAATCAGATGGACAAGTAACTGAATTAGCAGAAACAGTAGAAACAACATCACCAACTGAGTAGCAGAAATGCAAGGCAGGAAAGAATCAGCCTGGAAGAGGTAGAGGCCCATTGGAGATTTTACAAGAACCAGAGCCTCTTGAGAAGGGCTCTGTAAAAACACAATCATAGGATGAAAAAAGAGCTTTACAAGTCAGTTGTAAAAGAAGTTGATGTAAAGAAATCAGGTTATATTGAAAAGAAGGCACAAACAATACATTATGTAAATTATGACTAGACAGAGGTAAGGATCCTGAACAAGTCACCTAAACCATAACCATTTGCAGGATCACTAAGTAGGAATACTAGGGTTCTCAAGTTGATTAGAGAGATTTGTTAGGTGTATATGATTTTTGCACAAAATTATTATCCAGGATCACCTTCTAATCCAGACACATTGCAAGTAAAAACACAACAGTTTCTAACATCAAGACAGTGCACCAAACCTGCAAAATTGGCAAGATCAGAAAATGGTAGTGTTTGTGGTAGATCTTGGTTTTGATGGAACAAGTTCAACAAATGTTCATATTGCTCCTTTGTAAAGCCATGATTATTATTGGTAGACTGTTCAAGAAAGACTATCAGATTAAGAGATCAAGAGATAACTGCACTTGAGAATCTGATACATGAGCATAAGCTGCAGTCTTCTTGGAATTTGTTTTGGTTGAAAACTGTTTAGGAGGACCACATTAGGGTAGCCATGCAGTTTGTAGCATTTTTCTATGGTGTGGCCAGGTTTATGAATACTTGCATACCAAATTAGGCCTTTTGGATTCAAAAATAACATTCTGCTGTAGGCCTTTGCATTGCAGCATTAGCAGGTCCAGTGATATTGATTTCTGAACATTTGTTGAGAAAGAGGCAGTCTCAGGAGAAAAGGAAGGCGCTGAAGATTGAGCCTCACACTGACTTTCATCATTGAGTAGCATAGAATGCAATATCAAATGTCTGGAACAGGTTTCATTGCTAGAATATTCCTCCTGATGATAGTGTAAGTTTCATTCAACCCCATTTAAAAACTGGTGCATATTTCTGATCCTCCTCAATTTCTGAAATGCTTCTTTACAACCACACACACAATTTAGGATTGTGATGGAGTAGGCTAGTTCGGTCCAACAATTTCTTTGATTCTAGAGAAATGATGGCAGCATGTTTGAGTTTCCTTGAGAAATGGAAGACAGAGATTTGCGAAATTTGATAAACTTTGGATCCATTAGGTTGACCATAACGTTTTTCTATATCTTTCCATAGTTTGGCAGCTGATCGGTATACATTACACTCTCCTCGATTTCAGCTTCTTAAACTATTCAAATCCAAGCAATACCATATCATTGCATCGGCACCAAAGCCTCAAACAGTGGTGAATTAGAATTAGTTTGCTAATTGTTCCATTTATTATTCCTAGCTTATTTTTACATGATAAGCCAATCAACATTCCCCGACGCCAACATACATAACCCATTCCATTGAACTATCAGTTACAATAACAAGTTCCAGGATTATCAGTTGGATAAAGGTTATAGTGGATGAGAAGGTTCATACAGTCTTGCATTAGAATTAGTCGCAACAGAGTGGAGGAGTCGATGTTCACCATGTGAAAATAGGGTTTATAGAAAAATTAGGGCACACAACAGTAGAATGCAGAATTGAAAGAGAATAATTAGCAAGTTAGAACGGTACTATTAGATTTACGGTTTCTTCAGTCAACTCAAGAAGCAAAAGTCTCCATGTAGGAAAAAAGAGAACTTCACCGAAAACACCCAGAAAACCGCACTCCGGCCACCACAACGAATGAACAAAAAATCAGAACAACACTTCGAGGTAACATCGGACCGGCACGCTGACAGTCCGATCTATTCCATTTCCGAGCTTCTGATACCATGTTTACAATCAAAATTAAATGAAGTACATTTGAGAAGAGAACGAATCAGAATCTAGTTTCTGAGAGAGAATCGAAAAAGGAAATTTTATTAAAAGAGATTAACTGAGTTATCTAATCTCTTTAGCAATATGGATAGCAGAACGATTGTCACAGAACACCGGAACAGGGGTGAGGGAAGAAATGCCAAACTCACCCAGCAACCTGACCAGCCAAACAATTTCAGCAACTAGATGCCTTAGAGCTCTATACTCAGCTTCAGCTGAAGAGAGTGAAATAGTAGCCTGCTTCTTGGACTTTCAGGAAATAGGACACCCTCCTAATAGCAACACAAAACCACTAACAGACTTCCTAGAGGAAGAACAACTGGCCCAGTCAGAGTCACAGTAGCCAGTCAATTCAAAAGAAGAGGAGTCGTTGAACAATAAACCCAACTCAGATGTACCCACTAAATATCTCAACACATGTAGGCCAGCTTCAAAATGAGGAACTCTGGGTTGGGACATGAACTGACTAAGGTGTTGAACACTGTAAGAAATGCCGGGCCGAGTATGTTGAAGATAATTCAACTTGCCAACTAACTTTCTATATAAGGAAGGGTCTGGAAGCAAGTCTCCAGAATTAGCAGCCAATTTAGAATGTATGTCCAAAAGGGTAACAACAGAACTAACATGGAGGCAATGAAACTCAGAAAGTAAATCCAAAAGAAACTTCTGTTGAGTGACCACTAGACCATTAGGATGTTTAATAAGCTGCAAACCTAAGAAGTAGTGGGCTTCCCCCAGGTCTTTGATCCGGAATTGATCATCCAAAAATTGTTTCAAGGCAGAAAGTTCAGCATGATCATCACCAGTCAACAAAATGTCATCAACATAAATAGCTACAATAGTGAGGGAGACATCAACCAGTTTAATAAACAAAGCATAATCATTTTACTAGGAATGTACCCCTTTGACTGAAGAGCAGATGAGAGCTTTGCATACCACTGCCTTGAAGCTTGTCTAAGGCCATACAAAGATTTGTTAAGTTTACACACTAGAGGAACAGAAGAATTAGATGAAACAACCTGGAGGCCCAGAGGTATCTTCATATACACCTCTTCATCCAAATCACCATGTAAAAAGGCATTATTCACATCCAATTGGAAAATAGTCCAATGTTTCTTAACAACAAGACTAAGCAAACACCTAATAGTGGTAAGTTTGACAACAAGATAAAATGTTTCAGTAAAATCAATCCTCTCTTGTTGAGTATCCCCCCTTAGACAAGTCTAGCTTTGTATCTTTCTATACTACCACCCGCCTTTTGTTTAACCTTATAAACCCATTTAGAAGAAATAGCCTTTTTACCAGGAGGTAAAGGAACTATAGTCCAAGTATTATTGGCCTCTAAATCCTGAAATTCAGCCAACATAGCAGCCTGCCAAGCAGGGTTAGACACGGCTTGATGGTAAAATTGAGGTTCAAACAAGGAAGCATCAGAAGTAGAATTAGAGTCCTTAGAAGTAGACACATTTGTGCAAACATAATCTTTTAGGTGTGATGGAGGGTTATGAGGTCTGGAGGACCTCCTTAAAGAAACAGGAGGATCACTGGAAGAGGAAGTAGAAGAAGTAGGGACAGTAGGATAAACAGGAGAAGAAGTAGAAACAGTAGGAGAAATAAAATAATCAGTAGAAGTAGAGGTGGAAGGAGGAAAGAAAGTAGGGGGAGAAGAAATAGTATAAGGAAAGACAGACTCCTGGAAAATAACATCTCTAGAAAAAAATACATTGTGCTTGGTCAAGTTGAGCACCTTGTATGCCTTCTTAGTCATACTATAGCCAAGAAAAACACAAGTAATAGTCCTTGATTGAAATTTGTCCCTATAAGGCTTAGGAACAGCAGCAAAGCATAGACAGCCAAAGACTTTAAGGTGAGAATAAGAAGGAGGCTGACCATACCACAATTCATAAGGTGTTTTATGATTAAGCAATGGCGATGGAAACCTGTTAATAAGGTAAGTAGCAGTGAGAAGACACTCCCCCCAGTACTTGAGAGTCAACTTAGATTGAAACAAGAGAGATCTAGCAGTCTCTAACAGATGTTTATGCTTCCTTTCCACAACTCCATTTTGTTGTGGAGTGTGTAGACAAGAAGTCTGATGTATAATACCCTAGGAGGAAAAAAATGAAGCAGCTTCAGCACTAGACCCCAACTCAAATGCATTGTAAGACCTAAGTGTCTTAACAGAAGAGTTGAATTGATTTTGAACAAAAAATATGAAAAATTCCAAAAGGGTGAAGGCATTTGACTTAGTAGAAAGTAAATGAGTCCAAGTGGCCCTTGAAAAATCATCTACAATGGTAAGAAAATATCTGAAACCATTGTATGTTTGAGTATGATAAGGGCCCCATAAATCTACATGAACAAGTTGAAAAGGGCTGGTGGTTTTAATAGAACTATCGGGGAAAGAAAGTCTTTGCTGCCTAGCCATAGGGCAAATATTACAAACAAAAGACTGTTTCTTGGACAACTTGTCTTTAATATGAGAAATTGATTTCATTTTATTAAAAGGCATATGACCAAGTCTGAGATGCCAAAACATATCAAAATCAAAAGCAGGAGGAACAGGTTGCACACCAGTAGAAACAATTTTATTAGCTTCAATGGTATTTACAGTGTTTGTGGAAATAGAATCAGATGGACAAGTAACTGAATTAGCAGAAACAGTAGAAACAACATCACCAACTGAAGTAGCAGAAATGCAAGGCAGGAAAGAATCAGCCTGGAAGAGGTAGAGCCCATTGGAGATTTTACCAAGAACCAGAGGCCTCTTCAGAGAAGGGCTCTGTAAAACACAATCATAGGATGAAAAAAGAGCTTTACAAGTCAGTTGTAAAAGAAGTTGATGTAAAGAAATCAGGTTATATTGAAAAGAAGGCACAAACAATACATTATGTAGAATTATATGACTAGACAGAGGTAAGGATCCTGAACAAGTCACCTTAACCCTATAACCATTTGGCAGGATCACTAAGTAAGGAATTACTAGGGGTTTCAAGTTGATTAAGAGAGATTTGTTAGGTGTCATATGATTTGTTGCACCAAAATCTATTATCCAAGGATCACCTTCTAATCCAGATACATTGCAAGTAAAAACACAACAGTTTCTAACATCAAGACAGTGCACCAAACCTGCAAAATTGGCAGATCCAGAAATGGTAGTGTCTTGTGGTAGATCTTGGTTTGATGGAACAAGTTCAACAAATGTTCATATTGCTCCTTTGTAAAGCCATGATTATTATTGGTAGACTGTTCAGAAAGACTATCAGGGATAAGAGCATCAAGAGTAACTGCACTCTGAGAATCTGATACATGAGCATAAGCTGCAGTCTTCTTGAATTTGTTTGGTTGAAAACTGTTAGGAGGACCACCATTAGGGTAGCCATGCAGTTTGTAGCATTTTTCTATGGTGTGGCCAGGTTTTCGGCAATACTTGCATACCAAATTAGGCCTTTTGGATTCAAAAATAACATTCTGCTGGTAGGGCCTTTGCATTGCAGCATTAGCAGGTCCAGGATATGATTTCTGAACATTTGTTGAGAAAGAGGCAGTCTCAGGAGAAAAGGAAGGTGCTGAAGATTGAGCCTCACACTGACTTTCATCATTGAGTAGCATAGAATATGCAATATCAATGTCTGGAACAGGTTTCATTGCTAGAATATTCCTCCTGATGATAGTGTAAGTTTCATTCAACCCCATTAAAAACTGGTGCAATTTCTGATCCTCCTCCAATTTCTGAAATGCTTCTTTACACCCACACACACAATTAGGATATGTGATGGAGTAGGCTAGTTCGTCCAACAATTTCTTGATTCTAGAGAAATAGGCAGCAATGTTTGAGTTTCCTTGAGAAATGGAAGACAGAGATTTGCGAATTTGATAAACTTTGGATCCATTAGGTTGACCATAACGTTTTTCTATATCTTTCCATAGTTTGGCAGCTGACTCGGTATACATTACACTCTCTCGAATTTCAGCTTCTAAACTATTCAAAATCCAAGCAATCACCATATCATTGCATCGGCACCAAGCCTCAAACAGTGGTGAATTAGAATTAGTTTTGCTAATTGTTCCATTTATTATTCCTAGCTTATTTTTACATGATAAGCCAATCAACATTCCCCGACGCCAACTACCATAACCCATTCCATTGAACCTATCAGTTACAATAACAGTTCCAGGATTATCAGTTGGATAAAGGTATAGTGGATGAGAAGGTTCGACAGTACTTGCATTAGAATTAGTCGCAACAGAAGTGGAGGAGTCGATGTTCACCATGTTGAAAATAGGGTTTATAGAAAATTAGGGCACACAACAGTAGAAATGCAGAATTGAAAGAGAATACCGGTCTTCTTCAGCAACTCAAAGAAGCAAAAGTCTCATGTAGGAAACAAAAGAGAACTTCACCGAAAAACACCGCAGAAAACCGCCTCCGGCCACCACAACGAATTGAACAAAAAATCAGAACCAACCTTCGAGGGTAACATCGGACGGCAGCTGACAGTCCGATCTATCCATTTCCGAGCTCTGATACCATGTTACAATCAAATAAATGAAGTAATTTGAGAAGAGAACGAATCAGAATCCTAGTTCTGAGAGAGATCGAAAAAGGAAATTTTATTAAAAGAGATAAACTGAGTTATCTAATCTCTTTACAAGGTAAAGAATGCTATGTATGTAAAGAATGGCTATTGCTAAAACAATGTTACAAGTATAAATACGACTAACTAATAGAGTCTTCCGGGTTGTTGTCATTATGGGACAATGGGCATGTGTCTTTGAGTTGGGATGAAGTGGAAGATGCATAATAATGCTGTGGTCCAACACACTCACAGCACAGGCTACGTTCAGAGCATTGCGAATGTTTGTAATGTAATAAAAAAGAAATTCTATTGAAAAGAATAATCTAAAAATAGTAAAATTAATTATAGAAAAAAAAAAATAGGAGTTTGTGTTGGATTGGCACAACAAATCTATGCACAATGCTCGACTTATAGATTGAAAAATTATGAGTCAGTTTACTTACGGGTTGTTTGTTTCACACTTTTCATTTGTTTCTCGGCTGGTGTTTAGCCTCAGTTGGAATGTTTAACTTTGCTGTTTTATTTCTGGATATTTATTATTGGTGAAGCATTAGCAGTGTTATCAGATAGGTTAATTTTTGTCTTTATTCAGTTGCCTTCTTCTCCAGATATTGTATTTGCCAGAAATTGCCTTTTAAGTAAAAATATTACATGATCAATGTCTTATGTCCAGACCCCACTTGTGGGATTACACTATGTTGTTGTTGTTGATCAATGTCTTATGTGATTATCCTGTTTGTTTTACAGGTGACAAAGAGATGAAGTTTCTCTGAATTGGTCTTGTACATGGAGGAGAGCCATGGCATTTGCAAGCTTTAATGGCTCTCTTTGAAAGAGATGAGGAGGTGTTCTATTTTTGTTTTTTCGTACCATTGTCAACTCTTATCTTATCATCGATACTTGGGTTCTGTGATAAAACACATCTCATTCTCTTGCTTTTCAACTAATTGTGCAGCTGAAAAGCTTTCTTTCCTTCTTTTAGCTGCTGCGAGACCCTTTCCAGATTATTCGCCTAAAAAAGCCTCCATTAGAGACTCTGAATTTGTGCATCACGTTGCAACTTCTATTAAGCAACGTTACTCTGAGCACATTCGCCGTGTTTTAAAGCCCTTTCAAAAATCAGACCTGACCACATCATTTGGGTTTTCATGACTGTGAAGAATGATTACAAACTAGTTCTGGATTTCTTTGACTGCTGGTGTCAATTGAAGTCCGTTGTATTGTCGTGCATATTGCCGCTTGTAACGACCCGACTGGTCGTTCTGAACAATTGCATCCGGTTCGGCAGTTTGAGTTCAAGAGCAGCTTCACATTATGTATATCGACTTGTGTGCAGGGTTGGATTCAATTTTCGAATGAATCGGAGTCGAATTGGAAAGAAGAAATATAGTCCTGGAAGCTTAAGCGGATTGACCGGAATTTGACTTTTGAGTAAACGGCTCCGGAACGAGTATTGGATGATGTCAGTAGCTTCGTATGGTGATTTTGGACTTGGGTGTGTGTTTGGATTTGGGTTTGGAGGCCCGGGGGGTAATTTGAGCCATTTTGGTGAAAGTTGGAAAAGTTGAAGTTTGGTAAATGGAGAGGTTTGGCCCATAGTTGACTTTTATGTTATCGAGGTCGGAATGCGATTCTGAAAGTTGGAACAGCTCCGTTATGTCATTTGGGACTTGCCTGCAAAATTTGGTATCGTTTGGAGTTGATTTGATATGGTTAAGACGCTTGGTTGCAATTCTAGAGGTCTTTAAAGTTCATAGTGATTTTCATGCATTTGGGCATCTGATTCGTGGTCTTAGCGATGTTTGAAGTGATTTGAAAGTGGGGCTAAGTTCGTATGATGTTATGGGATGTGTTGGTACATTTGGTGGAGGTTCCGGGGGGCTCGGGTGTGTTTCGTGGTGAATTTTGAGCAAGTCTGGGAATTTCGGTACTCTGAGATGGTTCTGGTACCTTTGGGAGTGCGGACCACACCAAATTTATGCGGACCACAGAGGAGAGTGCGGACTGCACTAAAATTTTGTGGACCTCGGTGCGGACCACATAATTTCGTGTGCGGCCGCACATCAAGATGTTCTGCAGGATCGCTGGTCCGACTTCAGGAGTTTATATCTTTTGATCTACAAGAAATTTTGAGATGATTCAAAAACGAAAGTTGTAGCCCTTCGTGTCTAGTTTCCATAAAGGTAAAGAAATAACAATTTGGACATCTGTAGAGAAAGTTATGGCTAAAATACTAAAGTATATCACTGCAGTCAACATTCTCCGCGGTAACGGTGGATTTACCGCGGTCAGTGGTGATGGACCGCGGTCAGTGGTGGTTTTTTTTTTGTGGTCAGCAGTGATAGAAATCTGGGACGTGCACTATAAACATGAGGTTTAGGGTTTTATTTCATATTTTGACCTAGAGAGCTCGGATCTTGGTGATTTTTCGAAGGTTTTTCAAGAAATTCATCGGGGTAAGTGATTCTAACTCGGATTTGGCTAGAATACATGAATCTATCATTGAATTTATCATTTGATTCGTGATTTGGGATGGAATTTGGGAAAAATTTATAAATTTCTTCAAAAATATAAAATGATGATTTGAAGGACCAAATAGTATCGAAATTGGATAATTTTGTATGGGTGAACTCGTGTATTCGATTTTTGTAAATTTTGTCGGGTCCCGAGGTGTGGGCCGGAGGAGTTGACTTTTATCTACTTTTTTGCAAATTGTATAAGAATCATAATTTTATTAGTTGGAATTATTTTCTCTTGCATTGATAGATGTATTCAAGTCGTTTCTGGCTAGATTGAGCTGAGCATTGATGAATTGGTAAAGGAAAAACTAAATTGAGTATTGAATTGGCTGGATTGAGGTAAGTATCTTGCCTAATCTTGTTGTGGGGGACTTCCCCTTAGGATTTAAGTCCTCTATGCTACTTGTAGTCTGTGCATGCGAGGTGACGAGTGTGTGCTCGAACTTATTTGTGGGAAATTTGATCTAGGGTTCTTAGGTCCTTATGTTCATTATGTGGAAAGTATCCCGTTATGATTGGCGTTTAATAATTGCTTAAATTGCCTCGATATGCTCCATATGATGTGGTTAGCTTTCCTCTAATTCTTACGTGTTACATTGACCCTTAATTGCCTTAATTGAAGTGATTGCCTTCCTTATTGTTTTGATACTTCTTGATTGTGAGTTCCTCTATGCCTTCGTGCAAATAGGTTACATGTCCAATTATTGTGGTTACCGGTGTAGTTATCACGTGCTTATTATGTCTTGTTGTTTTGTTGAGGTTATCGTGCTTCTTGGTTTTTCCGTGATCCTTATTATGTACTTGTTGATTCCCTTGCCGGGATGTTATTGCTAACGATATTATTTCCCTTGCCGGGATATTATTGTTATACTATTGTTCCCTTGCCGGGATGTTATTGCTTGGGGTTCTTTTGTGATTGGTGTTGATTTGTATATTAGGATCGGGTTGCACGCCGCAACAATATTATATGCGATCGGATTGCACGCCGCAACAATATCATATTGGATCGGGATATTATATGATTTGGATCGGGTTGCACCCTGCAACATCATTATATGATTTTGATCGGGTTGCACGCCGCAAAAATATTATATGATTTGGATCGGGTTGCACGCCGCAACATCATTATATGATTTGGATCGGGTTGCACACCGCAACATCATTAAATGATTTTGATCGGATTGCACGCCGCAACAGTAATATATGATTGGGATCGGGTTGCACGCCGTAACAAGAAAGAATAAAAGTGAATATTGATTCTTATGGTGAGAACGAGAGTAAAAGCAAGAAGGTTGATGCAGTGCACTTTCTGCTGTTGTGTTTATTTGTTGTTATCAATTCAAGTGTTTTAACTGTTCCAATTCCTTTATTGGGTAATCCTTTGTGTTGGAACCTATAGTGTTTTCAATACCTTACCGTATATATATATNTTCTTGATTGTGAGTTTCCTCTATGACTTCGTGCAAATACGTTACATGTCCAATTGTTGTGGTTACCGTGTAGTTATCACGTGCTTATTATGTCTTGTTGTTTTGTTGAGGTTATCGTGCTTCTTGGTTTTTCCGTGATCCTTATTATGTACTTGTTGATTCCTTTGCCGGGATGTTATTGCTTACGATATTATTTCCCTTGCTGGGATATTATTGTTATACTATTGTTCCCTTGCCGGGATGTTATTGCTTGGGATTCTTTTGTGATTGGTGTTGATTTGTATATTGGGATCGGGTTGCACGCCGCAACAATATTATAAGGGATCGGGTTGCACGCCGCAACAATATCATATTGGATCGGGTTGCACGCCGCAACAAAATCATAGTGGATCGGGTTGCACGCCGCAACAATATTATATGATTAGATCTGGTTGCACGCCGCAACAGTATTATATGATTGTAATCGGGTTGCACGCCGCAACAAGAAAGAATAAAAGTGAATATTGATTCTTATTGTGAGAACGAGAGTAAAAACACGAAGGGTGATGCCGTGCACTTTCTGCTGCTGTGTTTATTTGTTGTTATCAATTCAAGTGTTTTAAATGTTTCAATTCCTTTATTGTTGTGATCCTTTGTGTTAGAACCTATATTGCTTTCAATACCTATATATATATATATATATATATATATATATATATATATATATATATATATATATATATATTACACACACACACACACACACACACGCACACATTCCAATACTTCAAACTTCAATAATTGTTACATCTTTAATTTAAATAGTTTCTCAATTATATCCCCTTAAACTGTTTGAGGTTGTATTTTACTTAAAAAGAAATTTCTACTAAGTTTTAAATTATTAACTCTCATGATAAAGGTAATAATTCTTTCGATGTTGTATTTTAATTGAAAATGGTACTATCTTTATTCAAATGATTTCTAAATATAATTTCTTCTTTTCTTGCTGAGTACTTAATTAGCTTAGAAGTTGTACTCTACTTTATGTTATGTAAACGAGACTCCTTGAACATTTTAACACCATTGATTATGGACCCTATGTACTGAGTAACACGAGAACGTTGTTGTGTAAAGAGAGATAGAAATATGTGGGCATAAGGTGCCGGGTGTGCTAAAAGTTTGGTAATTGAGGTTATGATATGAGACATCGAGTTTAAGATGGCTGGGAATTGTGCATCAGAAACGATATGATTTATTGAGCTGACATCGCCTTCCTTGTTTGAGTACATTTTTACTCGTCTGTGTCCCAACTATGTTGGTGTTAAATTATTTGGTTATCTTCGTATCCACCCGCGTTTCCCTTTATTGTTCCTACGGATTGTAGTTTGTTTCTTTCCCTGCTGTTGATATTACTATGTCATTTCTAGGTTGATAGTTTATTATCAAATCATGTTCAATTTATTTGACCAGTAGGTGTCTGGACTGTTCCTCGTCACTACCCCACCGAGGTTAGTCTTGATACTTATTGGGCACCGCCGTGGTGTGCTCATACAACACTTCTGTACATTTTTGTGTACAGATCGAGGTATTTGATCGGTAGTAGCTGTGTGGGTCGTTGCAGTGGAGACTCAAGGTAAACCTGCTACAGCGTTCGCGGGCCTCGGAGTCACCTTCATTTGTACTTATTTCTATTTATTCCTTTTGTTTTGGAGCAGTGATGTATTTATTTTGTATAACTACTCTTAGAAAGGCTTGTGACTTGTACCACCGGTTTTGGGAATTGTAATTTGTTCAGAGTAATTTAATTTAAAGTTAGTAAATATCAATGTTATTTCGGTTTATGCTAGGCTTACCTAGTTTAGAGACTAGGTGTCATCACGACTCGTTCGGTGGAATTTTTGGGTCGTGACATCGCTGCTCAAAAAGATGCAAGGACAGCACATAGGCTTATCCATGATTTATAGACAAGACCCAATGTAGATGTTACAGTTTCCTTCTCACAGTTTCTTGAAAAATTAATATACACTTATAAGGATTGGGGTTCTAATCTATGTTTCTGATATTTTCTTCCAAGTGCTTGTTGAGTTGAGAATTCTAGATTATGCAAGAAAACTTTTTGATAAGATGTTGCACTATGGCTTGGTTTTATCTGTCTCTTCATGTAACTTATTTCTTTCTCGTCTCTCGCATGACATTGAGGGGCACAAAATGATGTTTAAGGTATTTAATGAATTTTCGTAAGTGGGTTTTTGCTGGGATAATGAATCTCATAATATAATGATCCATTCTCTTTGTCAGATAGGAAAAGTTAAAGAAGCTCATAACTTACTCCTGCAAATGGAGCTGAGGGGCTGTAAGTCTGAAATTGTAAGTTACAGCACCGTCATTAATGGATACTGTGCTACTGGACAGCTTGAACAAGTCTTGAAGATCATCAAAGAAATGCAAGTAAAAGGATTGAAGCCAAATGCTTTTACTTTTAACAGTATTATTCTTCCTTTGTCTAAGACTGGCAAAGTGCTTGATGCCGAGAAAATCCTGAGGGAGATGACTTCCCAGGGAGTCGCTCCAGATAATGTTGTTTACACAACTCTTATAATATGGCTTCTGCAAAACTGGGAACATAAGTGCCTGCATACAGACTGTTCAATGAGATGCAGTGTTTTAACATTACTCCTGATTTGGTAACATATACTGTCCTTATTTCTGGTCTGTGTCAAACTGGAAAAATTGGTGAAGCAAATACGCTCTTAAATGATATGCTTGGCCAGGGATTAGAACCTGATGAATTCATTTATACTGCGCTTATTGATGGTTATTGCAAGGCAGGGGAGATAAGGGCAGACTCTTCACAACAAAATGGTTCAGATGCAGTTGGCGCCAAATATTGTGACTTACACTAACACTGGTAGATGGGCTCTGTAAACTAGGGGAACTTGATACAGCACACAAACTTCTCCATGAGATGTGTGGAAAGGGTCTTGAACTGAATATCTACACATACACCTCACTTGTTAATGGTCTTTGTAAAGCTGGAGATTTAGAGCAAGCAGTAAAGTTAATGAAAGATATGGAAGCTGCAGGGATCCATCCTGATACTTTTACTTATACTACTCTAATGGATGCATATTGCAAATCTGGAGAGATGGGCGAGGCTCATGGACTACTACGTCAGATGTTGGTCGGAGGACTTCAACCAACAGTGGTTACATTCAATGTTCTGATGAATGGTTTTTGTATGTCAGGGATGCTAGAAGAGGGTGTGATGCTAATGAGTCGGATTGTTCAGTTTGCAAGACGTGTCGATCACTTGGGGAGATGTTGATGACTCTCGAGATATGTTACCGTTGTGGAAAGGGGGGGAGGGGGGCCCAAGAAGAATAAATTCCCTAGGTTGGGTACACCTATCCCGGTCTTCCCGATATGTGGGATGATCTTGACTCCTTTAAAGCATTCCAATGCTATGATGTTGACTAGGAAATCATCCTCATTAAGCGTGCTCATCCGGCTTGTATCATGTTATGATGATTGGAACAAATTTGAATAAGGTTTTAGGATGTGTTGGTGCCTTTGGTTGAGGTCCTGGGGGCCTCGGGTGAGTTTCGGATGGTCAATCGGACCATTTTGTGCCTTAAAAGATTGCAGATTTTGAAGTTTCAGGTGTTGCAGAGAATTACCCTTCGCGATCGCGTAGGGTGTATCGCGATCGCATAGAAGGAATTGAGGGAGGCCAGATTTAAGCCTTCACATTCGCGTGTGAGGCTTCGCGATCGGGGAAGGCTGGGATCCTGTGCTTCGCGTTCGCGTGAGGTTGTCCGCGATCGCGTATAAGGAATGGGGTCAGAAGGGTCCAAGAGGAATTGTTCTTCGCGTTCGCGATTGAGGGTTCGCGTTCGCGTAGGTGTGAGAGGCGAAAGCATCGCGTTCGCAGGGCCCATGTCGCGTTCGCGTAGTGTTATTTTTGGGAATTTAAAATTTGTGCTTCGCGATCGCGATGAAGGAAAAGCAGAACTTGACAGAATGTTTTAAGTCATTTCAGTCGCGATTTTGGGTCTATTTTCACTCATAGCTGCTCATTTTGAGAGACTTTTGAAGAAGATTGAAGAGGGATTCAAGGGGAAACGATTGGAGGTAAGAATTTCGGACCTAAAACTTGATTCTATTGTGAAATCTATCTAGAAATTCATGGAAACTTGAACAAAAATGGAAGAACTAGGGCTTGGAATTTTAGATTTTTGATTTGGGATTTGAGGGGTCATTTGGACTCCGATTTTGGTGTTCTTTATATGCATAGACTCGTGGGGAGATAAGGCACCCGTTGATGTAAAAATTTCTGAGTTTTGAGAAGTGGGCCCGGGGCTCGGGTTTTGCTAATTTCGGGATTTTTCGATCGTTTTCGCTTTGGCTTTGTTCCCTTAGCATGTTGTGATGTATTGGCTCTGATTTTGATTAGTTTCGACGCGAGTGGAGGCCGATTCGAGAGGCAAAGGCGTCGTGGAGTAGTATTTTCACCGGTTTGAGGTAAGTAACCATTGTAAATTTTGAACTGAGGGTATAAACCCCGGTATTTGACTTGATTTGATAAATGCGGTGACGCACATGCTAGGTGACGAGCGTGTGGGCATGCACCGGTGAGGGATTGTGACTTGGTCTGTCCCGTAGCGACTTTTGAGCCGCATATTTTATTTGAAAATGTTATATTATTCTGGATTCTGGATCCTCATACTGTATTATGGGCTTTATGCCATGTCTGGGGCCTTATGCCGATCTCTAGAAACCCATAGGGGCATTTTAACTGTTTTTCCTCACTTTTCTTATTAAACACATATCCTCAGTCATGTTTTACCTGTTAAATGTCTAAAACTGGTTTTATCATTCTACTCCTATTGTGAGGACTGGTTGGGCTGAGTTCCCTAATTTCTGTTGTGATGCCCGAGAGGCTGTGAGGCTAATGACTAAGAGAGGTTGATAACCTTATGGTGAGGATATTATATGTATATATATATTGTGGACCGGGCTGCACGCCGCAGCGATACTTATATGGATCGGGCTGCACGCTGCAGCGATATATATATATATATATATATATATATTGGATCGGGCTGCGCGCCGCAATGATATGACGCTTGGGCCGTAGGAGCCCCTCCGGAGTCTGCACACCCCTAGTGAGCGTAGTCGACTATAAATACGGATCGGGCTGCACGCCGCAACAGTTACTATAATTTCTATTATTATGAGATTAGCTGAGTCACGAGTGACTGAGAGGCTGCCCGAGGGGCCGTATTCTGAGTGATCCTTTGCCCGAGGGGCCCTGTTATGATATTTTTACCGTTTTCACTCTTTTAATAAATAAGCCTCTGTTGGACATATTGTCAAGTAATTGATTTCGAAGTTATAAACTGAAAATGATGAAATTATGACAGAACTGATTTTAGAATATATTTTTTGAACTGCTCGTCACTGCTTTCAGTCCATTATTTACTTTAGTTACTTACTGAGTTGGCGTACTCACGTTACTCCCTGCACCTTGTGTGCAGATACAGGTGCCCGAGAGGCCGAGTGAGAGCTTTCAGCTGTTTTCCAGCATTCAACGGGGATTTCGAGGTAGCTGCATGGCATCCGCAGCCCTGATTTCTCCCTTCTATCTCATTATTTTCCGCATTTCTAGACTATTCATGTAGTAGACTGTTCAGACTTGTATTAGAGGCTCTAGACTTGTGACACCAGATCAGTGTGGGCTGTGTAGTGATGATAGGCTATAATTACGTATTTTAGTCGCTTATTACACTCTAATTTACTGCACTTTAGTTGAGTTTGCGCTTTAATCGCTAGTGTTTTGCACTAATTATGTATTTTATGCCTTGTAGGTGTGATTCCGAGCTATATAGATGTTATGGAATGAATTTAAGTGATTTGAAGCTTTGAAGTCTGAGTAAAAGCTCAAGGAATTAAGCCGGGATCGTGTTCGGGGGTCAAATTTGATAGTTGAGAACAAACGAAGACTCGAGTAGGCATATTACGTACTGTCTAGTAAAATGCACATAACTTTTTGCTCAGAACTCCATTTGGGCTCCACAATATATGGTTGAAAAGCTAACTCAAAGGGCTACAACTTTTATGTTTTACCATTTTCCAAATTCCAAACGGAACAGGGTGAAAAACCGCGGTTACGGTAGGACCGCGGCAGAACATTACCAAAGATTCAGAGGACCATTCTGGCCGCGGTCCTGGCGTAACCGCGGTGGGTCCGCGGCAGGACGCGTAAATTTCAGGACTAAAGTGCAAAACATGGGATTTTAAGCCCTAAACCCTATATTAAACGAGGGAGGCCGGCCAAGAGCGGGAGAGAATGATTTTTGGAAGTGAAAAACATCAGAAGGAAGGGCAAGAGGCAAGGAGGATCATTGGGCATCAATCTTTAATCTTCTTCTTTGTTCTTTTACCTTTGAATATGAATTCTTTTGTGATTTTTGTTATTTTCATGAGTAGCTAACTTTTCTAATCTAAGGTTTTGGTGAAACCCGTTGGGGATGAATTGGTTGTTATAAGTAATATAGATTTGAATTAGTTTAATCTCTATTTGTTCAACTATGTTTTGATTGTGGTTAATTGAAAGGATCCTCAATTAGCCGTTCCTATTTATTATGTATCTGCTTGAGAGAGAGTGCATATTTAGGTAGTTGTTTGAACAACATCACTCCCGGAGTATAGGCGAGAGTCATAACCGAGGGTTTAGAGGTTGGATTAGAGATAACGATACCTCGGGTGCGATCTAAGTGAACTGTAATGCGAATCTAGCTAGCGTAGCTTGAGAGAGTGCGTCTAGTAAATTATCATAATTGCTTGAGAGAGATTTATGATAGCTGGAGAGTTCATGATTGATAGAGGCAACTAAGTCAACGCTATAAGAAACATACAACCAAGGAAATCAACAACGGGGGAAACCATTACCTTAGACCTTTATTCTAATTGTTTACAATTCAAGCATAGTTAGTTTTCAGCTGTTTATTTATTTTCAATCTTGTCTTCTTGGTGATATTAAACAGATACAGCTAAGCCTTAGTTCTCTGTGGGATTCGACTCCGGACTTTTAGACCGGATTATATTTGCAGCGACCGCTTATCCTTTTTAGGACTAGAGTTGGGCGTGATCAAATTTTGGCGCCGTTGCCGGGGAACTAACGGTGTAGTTGTAGCTGTATATATTGCTAGGGTTCAAGTTTGAACTTTTAGTTTGTTTTTTTTTTTTTTTTTGTATTTTTTTTATAACTGTTGATTTGAGAAACATGGCATCTTGGAATTATGGGAATTTAGGTGTAGATAATTCTACTATTGATCTCCATACATATTGTGAAGGAAACCACCCGTGGCAAAATTTTCAAAACGTTCCTAAGAGCGAGTTATGTGCACCAACTCAATCTTATTTGTGGAATGTGTGTGATGTGTGTGGTGGTAAAAATGGTCACCTTCATGGTTGTGCTTATATTTCTTATTTTCCCCCAACCCCTTACTATGATGGTTCTACCTTTTCTTGTGAAGTTAATAGGAACAAAGAACCTGGGAATGCGGACCTGAAGGAGATCAAGGATATGCTAAAGTGCCTTCTGGAACAAAACAATGAGAAACAATTGCACATAGAAAGGCAAGAGGCAACTATTCGCAAGTTGGAGGCTCAATTGAGTCAAGTGGTTGGAGCTTTTAATGCTCAACAAGCCAATATTGAGGATAGTAGCCAAGAAGAGCATGAATTTGAGGTGTTAATTGGGGAGGTCAGAGTAGAACATCAACAACCTAGCCAACTAGAATTTGAGGATGTCAATGTTGAAGAAGTAATACTAGAGTCAACCAAGGACGTTGAAGATACAAATTTAGTTGACTCTAGTGTGATTGGTGTTGAGGAGGTTAAAAATCTTGAAGTTCATGTATTTGAGCGCGTTGGGCCTCATTCCAAACACTTCTCTACATTATGTTCAGACGCTGAAATGGAAATTCACCCTTATGAGCATAAAAAGGAGTCCAAGGAAGAGGTAGATGAGCCTTATATTTTGGATTTCTCAAGGCCGTCTAGGCAAGGTGACACTCCTTGGTCGAGAGCCAACAAGTGCATAAGATTTTATCTAATTTTTGGCTCGCAAGAATTTGTACCGCCCCAAGAGCATAATCATAAGCTTGAAGCAAAACTTGGGGTTCAATTCATAAGCTCGAGGTGGAGGCAAAAAGTGATTCGCGTCGTTCCGCGACGTTAAATCAAGCGCTTGTTGGGAGGCAACCCAGCTTTATTGCTTTCTTTTTTTATTTTTATTTTTAATTGTATTATTTTTGTAGTGTCAATTTTTTTTTAGGAGAATGGAAAGTAAAGGTATTGGAAGGATGCAACAGCAAATCAAATGGTTGGAACTAAGTGTGAGGTACCCGCACGAAGGACCAAGCCTGGGAGAATTCTGAGTACCCCATGAACTGCTAGTGCTTCGGCCTTTGGCCTACCAGGGAGTTTCTCTTACCCTCTTATGGTTATGTTGTGCATTGGGGACAATGCACAATTTTAAGTGTGGGGTGATGAGATTGTCTGGGCGACTTTTCATGCTACTTTAGCTGTATTAGTTTAATTAAATAGTTTTTTTTTTAAAAGATTGGACTTTTCCCGACGATGGATCTATTAGACAATTTTCTTGAGGGATTTAAGTCTAAAGAAAAAAAAAAGATTTTCTTTGTAGGTAGTGTAATAATTCCCCCTTGGTTTTTCTTTGTGCCGCGGTTCTTTTCCAAGGGTTTTATTTGAACCGGGTGTAGTTAGTTTTTTTTTGGGAGTATGAGCCATTATGTTGTGTTTTGAATTGAAGCAATATCTCTTGACTTGGTTATGCCTTGAGAATAATGAGTACTTTGGTTGTTTCGCTTAGGCTCAGTTTTTGACTCTTGTATAAGTACCTTAAATTGTATGATTTTAAATTTGCTCAACTGCTTTGACTAGAGTGTCTTGATGAATCCAATCCTGAGTGAGTTATGTGCCATGTGCGTGTGAGGTTTGTTGTATTCTGTGCATTGCATTTGATGTCTAGAACTTGTCTCGTGTGTTTGCAAAGCGAAATAGTAGTTTTGTTCAGTCTTGGAAGTGATATAGGCGTTTTCTTGTTGAGGCAGATATGTATATTTTACCCACCTAATTGTTATGTATCTAAGTTAACCTCTTTGAGCCTATAATCCTTTTTCTTTGGCAACCACATTACAAGCCTTACCCATTTGTTTGAATTAACCATCTATTTGAACCTTTTCACCTCTCATGAGCACTTGAATTGTTATGAACTTTGTAAAAGTTAAAGTGTGGGGTGGTTGATTTGGCTTTTGAGTGGAACTAATTGAATAAGGAGAAATGTGCACTGTTTTAAAAAAGGAAGAGCCACTTGAATTGAAAAAAAAATATAATTGGATTGTTGTGAAAAAAAAAATCCTTGATAAGTGGTGGCTCTTGACGTAAGTGTGCTTAAAGAAGAATGGGGTAATTTACATTGATGTGAAGGTGAAATTTTGGTTTGACATAAGTATGGGGTTTAAATGTTAAAATGTATGTATTAAAGTGCTTAGGGAGGTGTAGTCACTCTTACCTCTAAATGTATCTTACCCGTCCCGTAGCCTACATTACAACCAAATAAAGTCCTAATTGATCCAAGATTGAATGAGCTCGATTAGTGGAGTAGTACACTACGGGCAAGCTTATGGTGCATCTTTTGTGGCATATGAATTTTATTTCTGAGAGTGAGTGAATTCTTTCTATCTTGAGTTCCTAAGTGTTCTTAAATTTTATTGTGTGGAACTACTCTCTTGTGTTGTGTGAGGGCAATTGATTCATGAAGGAAAGGTAATGTTAGTGACCTCTATGTTAGAGTAAGTAGGTGAGTTGTGAATAATGCGTGGTACTTGTGAGTCAAATCTTGAGGTGAAGATGTTACACTTTTGTGCTTAGTCTATTTTAAATACTCTTGGTGTGATGAGTTAGGAGAATTGTTTAAAAAGGTCGTGTCTATAAAAAAAAGTGTAGTTTGATTGCTCGAGGACGAGCAATGGTTTAAGTGTGGGGTGTTGATGATAGGCTATAATTACGTATTTTAGTCGCTTATTACACTCTAATTTACTGCACTTTAGTTGAGTTTGCGCTTTAATCGCTAGTATTTTGCACTAATTGTGTGTTTTATGCCTTGTAGGTGTGATTCCGAGCTATATAGATGTTATGGAATGAATTTAAGTAATTTGAAGCTTTGAAGTCTGAGTAAAAGCTCAAGGAATTAAGCCGGGATCGTGTTCGGGGGTCAAATTTGATAGTTGAGAACAAACGAAGACTCGAGTAGGCATATTACGCACTGTCTAGTAAAATATACATAACTTTTTGCTCAGAACTCCATTTGGGATCCACAATATATGGTTGGAAAGCTAACTCAAAGGGCTACAACTTTCGTGTTTTACGTTTTTCAAATTCAAAATGAAACAGGGTAAAAAACCGCGGTTACGGTAGGACCGCGGCAGAACATTACCAAAGATTCAGAGGACCATTCTGGCCGCGGTCCCGGCGTAACCGCGGTGGGACCGCGGCAGGACGCGTAAATTTCAGGGACTAAAGTGCAAAACACGGGATTTTAAGCCCTAAACCCTATATTAAACGAGGAAGGCCGGCCAAGAGCGGGAGAGAATGATTTTTGGAAGTGAAAAACATCAGAAGGAAGGGCAAGAGGCAAGGAGGATCATTGGGCATCAATCTTTAATCTTCTTCTTTGTTCTTTTACCTTTGAATATGAATTTTTTTGTGATTTTTGTTATTTTCATGAGTAGCTAACTTTTCTAATCTAAGGTTTTGGTGAAACTCGTTGAGGATGAATTGGTTGTTATAAGTAATATAGATTTGAATCAGTTTAATCTCTATTTGTTCAACTATGTTTTGATTGTGGTTAATTGAAAGGATCCTCAATTAGCCGTTACTATTTATCATGTATCTGCTTGAGAGAGAGTGCATATTTAGGTAGTTGTTTGAACAACATCACTCCCGGAGTATAGGCGAGAGTCATAACCGAGGGTTTAGAGGTTGGATTAGAGATAACGATACCTCGGGTGCGATCTAAGTGAACTGTAATGCGAATCTAGCTAGCGTAGCTTGAGAGAGTGCGTCTAGTAAATAATTATAATTGTTTGAGAGAGATTTATGATAGCTGGAGAGTTCATGATTGATAGAGGCAACTAAGTCAACGCTACAAGAAACATACAACCAAGGAAATCAACAACGGGGAAAACCATTACCATAGACCTTTATTCTAATTGTTTACAATTCAAGCATAGTTAGTTTTCAGATGTTTATTTATTTTTCAATCTTGTCTTCTTGGTGATATTAAACAGATACAGCTAAGCCTTAGTTCTCTGTGGGATTCGACTCCGGACTTTTAGACCGGATTATATTTACAGCGACCACTTATCATTTTTAGGACTAGAGTTGGGCGTGATCATGTAGTCTTTCATATTTTTGTTGACTTCCGCATATCTACCTTGCTGTTTTAAGCACTTGTTATGATAATTGGTAATTAAACCGTGTTAGTATTAAAATAAAAATAGGTTGTGGTTTGATAGTTGGTCTGGCTTTCCTGGTAATGGGATAGGCGCCATCACGACCGATATATGGGGTCGTGACAATAGTATAGGGATTGGATTGCCTAGCTCTCGCTAGTAGGTGCCATCACGACCCCCGGGGACAGGAAATCCGGGTCGTGACATAGCAGTGGTGCTGTAATGCTAATCTAAGGCCGACTACTAAGGCATGTAATTCCATGTGGATGCTATTTGCACTTGAGATATTTCCAGCAAATCCCCATACGCATTTACTCTATACGCAAAAATAGTGGTTTTTTTAGAGAGCTTTCATCAAGAGAGAAGAGAGAAGAGAGAAGAAAAGTATTTGTTTTGCTGCAGATTTTTTATTCCGACCATCCAACTTCAAATCAAGTTTTCTGATTCGTTATCCATTAGATCGGCATGAAATTTTGACTGAATGTTGTAACATCTTGGTCTTGGATTTGAACGGTGGAGATCGGATTTTGAGGCTCGTAGTATCTGATTTCGAGTCTCGAACAACTGCTTCATTTTTGTGGATTCTCCTCTTTCTTGAATTGATTAGTTATTGCTATTGTTGCTTTGTGTTTAACACTTATTGTGTTGCCAATTTGGAGAACATTTGTAACCCTCTTGTTGTTATAATGGAGCTTTTTGGATCTCTGTGATCCCGTGGTTGTTACCTTCGATTTGAAGGGTTTTCCAAGTTAAAATTTGATGTTCTTTATCTTCTTTATTTTCGGGTTTGCCTATTCCTTGACATAACATAATTATCTTCTTATTTAATCTAAAATCACAAATGCAATATTTTTTTTCTCAAGATTATCATCAATACTGGAAATCACCCTGAGTGCCCAAAAAATTAGGTGTCATTAAAAATAATAAGTATTATGATAAAAGTTGTAATCAAGCTAAAATAAAAGTTGTAATCAAGCTAAGTTTACAATGAAGGTGCATACTTCTTGAATATGGAAAGTCCATCATGCTCATTGTAATGGTGTGATTTTTGATAATTAGTTTTTAACATTTCTTTTTTGTCACCTGTACGTCAGTGACATCAATTTTTGTTTGTAAGAATCGTAATTGATGTAAGTTTCTGTAATACATCTTAACATCTAGAATACTCTTAGTAAGTGTTTGGCTTTTCTTATTATGTTTATCATAAGGAAAAGCTAATATCTTATCGTGCTTTAACATAATTTTAGATAATATCAAGTAAGATTTAAATCCTATATACTTGAACTTATACCAAATAGTCATAAGATCGAGTTTTAGTGGTACGTCTTCTTTTATGTTGTTGCTTTGTTATTTTAACAACTGATTCGATTATTTATACTGTTGTATACTTTAGTAGTAAGTTCTTTTGTTTGTTTATCAACTCCACACTTCTTATTTAAAGACTCTATACAGTAATGTGACTCATCTGCACTTCTTATTTAAATATCTTATTAGTTGTTTAGCTACTCTACAGTAATGTGACTCATCACGAGAATCATTTGAGTCAGTTAGTTTGCAATATCTAATGTATATACGCTAAATTCTACAATCAAGTTTTGTAATTTCAACTCTTTTCTTATGCCTTTTCAGGTGATTAGTTTTGCAAACAAATAAGTATGAATGGCAAAGAAGTTTTGTCAATTGCTTATCCGTCGATGATAGGAGCTCAACCAAAGGCATCCCAAGATAAGGTACCTCCAGCCATCTTATTAAGAATAGGTTGTTAGAAACGAATGAATGGTACATGACCACTCTTCGTTGAACTCAATAGATGCAAGAAAAGAATAGTAAAATAAGAAAGCAAGAGGAACCAATCTTTAAGACACAAGTTGGCCTTATGAAAATCTGGAGGACATATAGTATCAATTGGAACCCCAGATTATTATTGGGCTCTGGTAAAATGGAAAAATATTTGTTCTAAGCAACTTAGCTGAAGGAAGATCTCTTTTAAAGAATGAACAAAGCCAACAAGATTATTGGCCATTTGAGTGAGATGTATAATTATTGTGCTGCCTCTGCCATCTATGTTATAACAAGAAAAATGTTCACATTTTTGACTTATACTCTTTCCTTTGAACATGTTACCATTATTAAAAAACTTATTCTCTTGTCCAGTTACTTGTTTTTAAAATATATATCTTTCCTTACCTCAGGTTGCTAAAGATCAGTTCTGTGGAGGAGGCGTGAGGGAAATAGTGAATCATGTTAAATATTTTTATATTCAACATCTCCCACTGTAGTCGAGTCATTTGTAATATGATACATATCAATTGTGTTGTCTAAAAATATTGTAGACATTTATACCCTAATCTGGAAGTTATAACACATATAGACAGGATTGCTCACCAATTATGGCCAACTTGTTGCAAATAGCCCTGGAAGGCATAAATTTATCACCAAAAACAATAAATAGTTGTTGGGCCCGGGCTACCGGGCATATCCTCGGGTGAAATTCAAAAATAGCCAGATTTACAACTGGTCGTTCAGAAATGGCCCAGTTTCAAAAGTAATCGAAATTTAGCCACTTTTCATGTAAAGATAATTTTGAGCGAAAATACTGTTCAAAACCCGAAAAATACGCCAGTATATTATGCTGGAGTTCCAGCATAAGTATACTTGAACTCCAGCATATTATACTGGAGTTCCAGGATAAGTATGCTGGAACTCCAGCATAATATGATGGAGTTCCATCATAAGTACACTAGAACTCCAGCATAATATACTGGAGTTCCAGCAAGTATACCGGTCCAGCATAATATACTGAAGTTTGGAGCACCAGTGCTCCGGTCTCCAGTATATTATACTAGAGCCAGTAAAGTAGCATAATATGCTGGAGTTCATACACAGGTGCACCGAACTCCAGTATATTATGCTGGACTGGTCTCTGTTGCAGCAAAATAGTGGCTATTTTTCATAGACTTGGTAAACGCTGACTATTTTTGAATGACCAGTCCGAAAACTGGCTATACCGTGCTATTTTTACCATACCCTCACTAGCGTATGTACATCATATCATATTATACTAAAAGTAGGAAACTCCTACATGCTAAAGTCAAAATACCAAAATATCCTTGAAAAGTAAAATGACCATCTTGGCCATCATTCAATACTATTGCAATAGCACTTCTTATACAATGTAAATTATACGTGCATTTTAATAGAGATAACAACAAGATAAAAAAAAGTTAAAAATAAGAAAGAAAAAAGACAAACGTCGGACACATTTCAGATGGTCAATTTTTAGAAAGATCTTTGATTTCCTCGGAAAGGTGTAATAAATTCAAAACAATAAAATCAAAATACAATAAATTGTATACATCACACTCTTAATTATTAGGACTAATGATGATGCTTAAAGTTCTAAATAAAATTAGATATATATAGTCACAGTCAAGATCATTGATTTCTCCCATATGTTCTACTGAAAAGTAAAAAAAAACACTAATTTATCATCCATTCGACTTCAAAATCTTTAATTCAAATCCATGACGACATGATGCATAGAAAACATGAAATTTCGTTAACGTCATAGTCTCAATGGCAGGAGCATGTGCACAAAGATAAAATATCGTCATCATCATAAATTATTTTGATTTATGGTTTTACATGTGGATTAAGCTCCAGTAGGCCAAGGCCAATATATCTCAGTTGTATGCGAGTATACTGTAGTTTCCCATGTAAGTGTCGCTACATTTTTTAAAGAAGCTTTACGATGCCTTGCACCTCTCTGGTACGGCTCTTGGCTTCGCCGGTGCGTCAACTTCATGGATCAACTGAGAGCTACGGAAATTAAGGTTTCTCCATTTTCTTTATATATCTTCCTTTAGAATTTTGCTATTAAATTGTTCGTTACAGTCATTCCATGCTTGAACCGCTATATTAACCTTCCAAAACTTTCAGAGAGACATAAGATGATATGGATGAGTGATCGTTTTTTAGGCAAGCTATTTTGGAGCAAGTTCAGGAAAATCAACCTGAAACTATCTCATATAAGGAAAAGGTCCTTGTGAAACGCAAAAGAGACACAGAGGTTGAAGATATTGACCACAAAAATGTGGAGCTTGAATTGCTACTGGAACAACTAGCTCAAGAAGCCAATGCTTGGCAACATAATTCCAAATATAGTGAAAACCTATGCTTAAATTAAATCCACTGCATGTTTATGCACAGAATAGAGGTTACAAAGAAGGTTACGTTGATAGCGAGGTAGATGACATATTATTATGCTGCAATGGACATTGACCCAAAAAAATATTTATAGTTATTAGCCGTGGAAAGTATCGCTTTGAAGACTTAATTGATTGATACTTTTAAGGGCCAAGTTTAATGTAACGACCCAGGCCCACACTGTGCATATATTGTCCGCTTTGGGTCCCACCTTCATTCCGTTAACCTTTCGAAATCCACCCGAAATCTGGACATTCATAGGCCAATTGCAATTCGCCCTTGGGGTAGAATATTGTGAAATAATATTGGAGAAACGACTGCTGGATATCGCGGGGTGTGGTGGTTCAGGATTGAACCAGTGTTTCTAATGTCGACGGCTCGAGAAAGATGATCTCCGGAAAGGTTTAAAGTTATAGCAATTTGTGGGTTTAAGTGCTACGAAGATAGATTTTATTAAGGCAACAACTGAGCAACAAAGGATGAGTAAGGACATGTGGGAGTGTCAGGCGGTTAAAATTTCTAGAAGGCCAGGTATAAGAAGTAAAGGTCGAGTAGTCGATTAGAGGGGTGAGTTCCGCCAAAGTGGGAGAGTGACGAAGTTGCATATAGGCCTTTTCCCCAGTGGAACTGGGGGAGAACAAAACCGTGAGGGTGGGACCCAAAGCGGACAAATATATGCACATTGTGGGCCCGAGGCGTTACATTTAATTTGGTTGAAAGAAAAAAAACTTTTTTCTTTATGAGTAGAAAGGGAAAAGTTCTCAATAGGTTCAGAAGAACTCAACGTAGTTAATGAAAAATAACGTTAAAATTTGACATGTTTTGGAATATATAAACATCAAGAACATTACTTTGTAAGGTAGTATCAACAGGATATGATCATATTATACGTTTTATGCCTAATCATTTTATGTTCAATAATTAAATAGTCGAATATGCTCATCAATCATCAGATTGAGCTTGCGTTTTTCCTACTCATAACAAATATTTTAATATTGTTTATATTTTTGAAGAAGTTTGTGTACTATTTAACATGGCATACACGTGCAATGTACGTGTCCAAATTCTAGTACATAATAATAAGTTTCACTTGTCAAGCCTTCACATTTAGCTAGCTAGCTCTACCTTTACCAAAGCATCTGTCACGATTATTCCTTTATTAATATAATAATATATCAAGAGGCAATATATATATATTTGATTAATGTATATAGTCCAAAAAGCCGTCATACCACTATATAAACCCCCTTAACTCAAATGGCAATATATTCAACAACAAATCTTCTTGCTAAAATGTCCACTAAAGTGAGTCACTTGACAACTTGTTTAGTGTTCTCCCTCCTTGCCTTCGTGACTTACACTTATGCTTCCGGTGTGTTTGAGGTCCGTAACAACTGCCCATACATCGTCTCTGTGGCAGCAACCCCTGTAGGGGGTGGCCGACGTCTCGAACGAGGTCAAAGTTGGTGGTTCAGGGCCCCACCGGGTACTAAAATGGCACGTATATGAGGTCATACTAATTGCAACTTTGATGGTGCGGGTAGAGGTTGGTGCCAAACCGGTGATTGTGTTGGAGTCTTAGAATGCAAAGGTGGGGAAAACCACCAATAACTTTAGCTGAATATGCGTTGAACCAATTTAGTAACTTAGATTTCTGGGATATTTCTGTAATTGATGGATTCGACATGACCAGGAAAATGTCACGGTATTCAATGCATAACTAATATAAATGGTGAATGCCCAAGTGCACTTAGGGTACCCGGAGGATGTAACAACCCATGTACAACATTTGGAGGACAACAATATTGTTGTACACAAGGACCATGTGGTCCTACTGAGTTATCAAGATGGTTCAAACAAAGATGTCCAGATGCCTATAGTTATCCTCAAGATGATCCAACAAGTACATTTACATGCACAAGTTGGACTACAGATTATAAGATTATGTTTTGTCCTTATGGAAGTGCTCACAATGAAACAACAAATTTCCCATTGGAGATGCCTACAAGTACTCATGAAGTGGCTAAGTAGATCATATTGGGTGGAGTTAGCCATCTCTTTCTTGTTTAATTTTCTTGCATTTTGGTCATTGTCTTTAATTTGTCTTAATTACACACATTTCTTGTAATTTTTTTTCTTGAAGTGGCTATTACCTGAATAACCATCCATTGATCACAAATAATACATCCAATGATATAGCTCCAAGGTAATTTCATCTAGTTCCTACTATTAATAAGGGACAGTTTGAGGAGCTTGGGGACGTAGGGGTATTTTAGAAAAACTGCATCTATTTTGGCCTAAGGGTGTCTAACGGGCCTGGTCAACCCATTTTCGGACCGGCCCTGACCGGTACAAAGGGGGCCGGGTGGGCTGAGTTAATGGGGTAAGGGGTGTTGGTCCGTTCACCTTCGTTCAACCGGTTAATCGACCCGGACAATGAGATTCACTGTCCAACCGGTTAACCGGCCCAACCCGGCCCGGCCCAGACCAGTTAACGGCTAGTTGTTTCAACATGATTGTTAACGTTGGCAACGGTCACCTGGGCCAAGGGGCCGTTGCCCGACCGCTGTTTTGCAAAAATAGCCCTTTTTTGGGCCATTTTCTTTTAAATTTAACATTTTTTGTAATTACTAATTTAACCATTTGAAAAAACTATAAATACACCCCCCCTCTTCTTCATTTCTTCACTCATCTCTCATTTCTCAAACTTAAATTCTCAATTCAAGTTAAATCATGCCCCGTACTTCTAGAGTGCGCTCATATGTTTGGGAACACTTTGAGGTGGTAGAAGAAAATGAAGAAGTTCACAAAGTAAAGTGCAGGAACTGTGGTCGAGTCTTAAATCTTCGTCTAAAGTGGGTGGGCACAGGCTGTTCAAGGAGGCATATGAAGAGTTGTCTTGAGCATCCTCCAGAAATTCGTATTTAAGTTGATTTGAGACAATTTGTGCTATTTGAAAATTATTAGACGTATTTATGCTTAATGTTTTAGTTTGTTAGATTAATTAAAAGTATTATTATGCATGAAAATTTAGTTTTACTCTTTTTTCGTTAATTTACTTGTTGTTAAATGCAAACATCAATTTGTAAGTTTGAAATAAAAAAAGCACTTGCAGTTTATAAGTGCAATTTTTCCCATCTTCATTGTATTCTTTATATTATTACTTTATATTAATAAAACTTACAATAGTTATACAAAATACAAAAAATAAATAAATTAAAATTACACTAACTCGGCCCGGCCCCTTGGACCCGTAACCCTTACAGTTCATTTTTTACTCGGATGGACCCAAACCCGTTAAGCCTGGTAACCCCTAACCCGTAACTGACCCGGTTCAAAACCTGGAAGGTTTCAACTTTTCCTTACCCGGCCCGGCACGGCCCACCCGTTTAACACCCTTATTTTGGCCTGAGCCACGTGGTAACCCATTTTTCCCAGGTTTTGACACGCCCTCAAGCTGACCCATGGTCTACACTATTCTTCCTCCACATTGCCCAGCCTTCTACACTGATCTTCCTCCAAATTTTCATACTCGCTCAATTTTAGTTCCAGTTTCCTTTGTCTATTTCAGTCTTCTATCTTCCTGCTCAGTCTATGTGCTTGGTTGTACAGTTATAAGGTAAGTTTTGCTTCTTTTTTTTTTTTTTTTTTTTTTCTGATTTTGGAAATCGCTGTTGGGAAGACATTATTTGAATCGAGTAAACTATTAGTCCATTGTTTAAGAGTTCTATTCCTGCCTTTTAATCCCCTGATAATCACACCATGAAAAGAGTAGAGTTGGTGAAGCAAATTCATAAGAAAAGGACTGTGCAGAGACCAAATTTATGTCCACATAAAAAGACGCTTACCATTTAATTCATGAATCAAGGTTAAAGAAGTCTTGAGGTGTGTAAGAGTGAACCAAGCACATATAAAATTTCATGATTTTATTTATAAAATAGGCACGCATATGTATCTACAACAGAAAACTCAGAATGCAACATTAGGGTAGACGTGATTTTTATAGGATGAAATTAAGTGATTAGAGAACAGGCAGATGGTAAGCAACACAATCGATACCTATTTTAGTCTAATTTGATCAATGTCATCCCACTATGTTCACTCTAGTTAACTTTCCCGACCAAAAGTCCTTTAAACAAATGGAAGTGTTAGCACTACTTTTCTCTTGAGAAAAATTGCGATTTGGGTCATCACTTGACTTGCTTTTAAATTAAATTTTGTATTTCCGAGGTCTTGAAAACCTCATTTAGAGTCACCTCGACTTGCGTGCGCAGTCCGGGAGCGTAGCCGAAAAGCTTAAATATAAAAATCTGTGAAAAATGATAAAATTTGGCTAATAAATGAATTAATTTGACTTCGATCAACATTTTGGGTAAACGGATCCGGACCCGTGATTTGACGGTCCCGGAGGGTTCGTAGGAAATATGGGATTTGGGCGTACACCCGAAATCGAATTCCGAGGTCCCAAGCCCGAGAAATGAATTTTTGAAAGAAATTGTTTCTGAAATTGTTTATAAGGTTTTGAAATGAAATTTGATGAGAACATGATGGTATCGGGCTCGTATTTTGGTTCCGGTGCCTGGTATTCTTCTTATATATGATTTAAGACGTTCCTGTGAAATTTGGTGAAAAACGGATGTCATTTGACGTGATTCGGACCTAAATTGAAAAATTTAATGTTTTAAGAAGTTTGAAAGAATTCATGGATTTTGAGGTTTAATTCGATATTTATGATGTTATTTTGGCAATTTGATGGCGCGAATAAGTCCGTAGGATGTTTTTGAGGTTGTGTGTATACTTGGTTTGGAGTTCCGAGGGCTCGGGTGAGTTTCGGGTAGGTTCCGGGAGGTCCTAGGTTTAAAAACACAGATATTGCAGGTTCAGAGCAATTTCAGCTCTCTGAACCCGCTAGTGCGGTGCGCGGTGGAGGGCTGTGCGTCCGCAGTCGACTTTGTGCGGTCCGCACAGGGTCTCAGGAAGGGCTGTGCGGCCGCAGTCGATTTTGTGTGGTTCGCACAGGGAGGTTCAGAGATTGTATACCCTCAGGAAAGGGCTGTGCGGCCGCGGTCCGTTTTGTGCGGTCCACACAGGGGTTCTGAGGGGCATATATATAGACGAGATTTTCAGTTTATTTTTCATTTTTCAAAACCCCAAAACATCAGAGGCGATTTTTCAAACAACCTTTCGTCTCCAAAACGTTGGTAAGTGATTTTTAACTTATTTTCTTCACTCCTTAACATCTTTTAACATGATTTCAACATAAAATCAAAGATTTTCATGGGGGAAATTGAGGGTTTTGGGTAGGACCTAGGTTTTTCAAAAATTGGGAGTTTGGACCTCGATTTGAGGTCCGATTTTAAAACAAATTATATATTTGGATTCGTGGGGGAATGGGTAATCGGGTTTTCGTTCGAACTTCGGGTTTTGACCATGTGGCCCGGGAGCGATTTTTGACTTTTTGAGTAAAACTTTGGGAAATTCATTTTTATGCATTCGAATCGATTCATTTAGCCTTTATTAATGTAATTAAGTAACTTGTGACTAGATTCGAGCGAATTGGCTGTGGAATCGAGGGTTAAAGCTATAGTTGAACCTTGAGTGGTGTTCGTGGCATCGAGCTATGTGTTTGGGCTAACCTTAGCTTGAGGGATTAGGAGTCGAGTCATATTTTCTATGTGATAATTGTTGGGTACGACGTATAGGCATGGTGACGAGTATCTATACGTCGGAGTCAAGCATGCCCGTGGGTCTTATATTGTGATTTTCATGACTTCGTTGTTTTGTCTATGCTTTAGAGGTGATTTTTATTTGTTGTGACAAGTTTGTGGAAGTAATTGTGACCTTTGAACATCGAGGAGCATTGGCTCAATCTATATTACGAATTGTGAAAGTATATGAGTTGATTGAACCCTTTGGAGCATTGGCTCAAGTTGTAAGTGAGTTGTGAAGTAAAAGTGAAAAGAGAAAGAAGTTATTGTGTTGATACCTTTGCCGGGTTATTGTTGATTTATCGATTATCTCCCTTGTCGGGATGTGGATACTATTGATGTTGTTCCCTTGCCGGGATTTAAGTGTTTAATTATTGTTCCCTTGCCGGGAGTTCTATTATAATCTTGTTAATTCCCTTGCCCCATTGTTTGTGATTGTTGTTTGGCTGAGGAAGAGTGTTAAAGCACGAAGGATGATGCCGTGCCGCACGATGTACGATTCCGTGCCGATTCTATTGATTATATGGTGAGGAAAGAGAGTAAAAGCACGAAGGGTGATGTCGTGCACGTTTTATTATATAATTGCTTTGGTGAGGACGAGAGTAAAAGCACGAAGGGTAATGCCGTGCACTTATTGATTTATGATTCTTTATTTATGTCTGAGTTATGTTGTTTCCTTCGTTACTTGATGTCTTTTACTTGGAATTGTTACCTTCCCCACAGCATGCTCCCCCTCCCATATTGATTGGTTATCTCTGTATTTCTTTTTCGCTGTATATATTTGAACTGCACAGGTTTATGTGGTAGTCTGGTCTAGCCTCGTCACTACCTCGCCGAGGTTAGGCTAGGCACTTACCAGCACATGGGGTCGGTTGTGCTGATGCTACACTCTGCACTTATGTGCAGATACCGGAGCAGCGTTTGGTCAGCACAGTAGTTCGGGAGCCAGCCTTCAGTCCACCAAGACACCGAGGTAGCCTTGCAGGCGTCCGCAGGCCCGGCGTCTCCTCTATCTTTATTATGTTCTGTTATATCTTGTATGCGAGACAGACAGTGTTACCTTCTTTCAAACAGTTGTATGTAGTAATCTTAGTAGTCCGTGAATGATGTGACACCAGTTTCTGGGTGGAGGCATATGTGGATTCTTCTTATCATTTTGGTTCATTTTGTCTAAGTCTTCCGCTTAAATCTCATATTCCGCAGTTATTTAAATGTTTATCGCTTGTTGATATGATTTATAAAAAGATTAAAATAAAATAGTTAAGAATTTATAATTTCATGGCTTGCCTAGCTTCTACGAGTAGGCGCCGTCACGACTCCCGAGGGTGGGAAATCCGGATCGTGACAAGTTGGTATCAGAGCTCTAGGTTACATAGGTCTCACAATTTACGGACAATCTTAGTAGAGTCTGAGGAATCGGTACGGAGACGTCTGTATTTGTCCCCCAGAGGCTACAGAGTTAGGAAAAGTTTCACATTTGTTATTTCTTGTCGTGCGGTTTGGTTTCTCAATGCTAATTGAACTTCTACTCTGCTCTTTCGCAGATGGCGAGAACACGCGCTTCCTCATCTACCGATCAGCAGTCCGAGCCCCCAACAGCTCCCACGAGGGGTAGAGGGCGAGGCCGAGGCCGTGCTAGAGGTCGAGGCAGGGGCAAAGCTCAGCCCAGGGCAGCAACACCCGTAGCGGAGCCTCAGGTCGATTTTGATGACGAGGTTGCAGCCCCAGCAGTTCCGGTGGGCCCAGCTCAGGTCCTAGAGGGGTTTATTGCCACCCCAGTTCTTCAGGATGCTCTGGTCCGATTAGTGGGCCTCATGGAGAGTGTCACCCGAGCAGGCTTGCTTCTTGTAGCACCAGCTGTCTCTCAGGCTGGAAAAGGGGCCCAAACTCCTGCTACTCGCACTCCGGAGCAGGTAGCTCCTTAGATGCAGACTCCAGCGGCTCAGCCAGTTGGAGCAGTGCAGCCAGGTGTGGTAGCTCAGACCAGTGATGGAGCAGCTATGTCTGCCAATGCTTTGTGGAGATTGGACAGGTTCAACAAGCTCTTCACTACTACTTTCAGCGGTACATCTACTGAGGATCCCCAGGATTATCTGGACAGCTGCCACGAGGTTCTTCGGAACATGGGTATTGTTGAGACCAATGGGGTTGATTTTGCTACATTTCACTTGTCTGGATCCGCCAAGACTTGGTGGAGGGATTATAGCTTAGTAGACCAGCAGGATCGCCAACCTTGACCTGGGAGCAATTCACGCAGCTATTTCCGAAGAAGTTTCTCCCTATCACACAGCGAGAGGCCTATTGATAATAGGCTGGATTTATATAATTTGGCGATTGTTTTTACCCCAGCTTTATCATGTTTCAATGTTATAAAATAGTTAAATGATGAAAAATTGGCTCTAATGGTGACTTTTGTGTTTCACAGGAGTGCAATACCCAAATGAAGACTTATGATGGTGATCCGGGCAAGAATTGGAACTAGTGGACGACTTAAGGGAATGAAGCTCGGCATGGCAGAGGGAAACCCCACTAGCGCGGGCATTAACGCGCCTGCGCTAGTCCAGTCCTCAAAAGCAGAATATAACCCCACTAGCGCGGGCATTAGCGCGGCCTTAGCGCGCCCGCGCTAGTCCAGTCCTCAGAAGCAGAATATAACCCCACTAGCGCGGGCATTAGCGCGGCCTTACCGCGCCCGCGCTAGTCCAGTTTCGGGAAACTAATTTTCAGGGGTAAACTTGGAAGGTTGGGAGAAAATTCACTTAACCTATAGAAGGTCAAGCTCGCCCACTAATGTATTATCAAGTTTTTCATAGTGTAGTGGAAGAGAAAGAGAGGCAAGAGGCAAGGAGGATAATTCACCAATGAGTTCTTCTTTTCTTCCTTTTGTTTTTACGATTTGTGATAAATTTGAATATTATTGTGATGAACACTAGTATGAGTAGCTAAATCCTTTGTCTAGGGTTTTGATGGAACCCATTGACGGATGAACTTCTTGATTATGTTAATATAGTTTGCCAGTTTAATCTCTATTCGTTCAACTACGTGTTTGTTGTAGTTTGACAGGATCCGCAATTAGCTGTGCCTATTTAGTGTGCATAACTCAGGAGAGAGTGCATATTTAGGTAGTTGTTGAACAACACCACTCCCAAAGTATAAGAGGGATCTATAACTACGGGTTTAAAGGCGGGATTAGGGATAACGAAGCCTTGGGTGCAATCTAAAGTGAGCTGTAATAAACAAAGCCAGCTAGCGTATCTCGGGAGAGTGCGTCTAGTAAATTATCGTGATTACTCGGGAGAGATTTACGGTAAAAAGAGTGCTCATGATTGATAGAGATATTTTGGTGAATCTATATGAAGCATAAACAGAAGGGATTCCATCATTAGGGGAAATCACTACCTTAGAACCTTCTCATTATTGTTTATAACTCAAGCATATTTAGTTTACAGCTGTTTATTACTTTCAGTCTTAGTAATTAGAAATACCATCAACTGTTATTTACAACGTTTGGGGAAGTTGATTCTATAGAATTTAGTAAGTCCAACGAAAATAATTGATAGGTTAATTCTCTGTGGATTCGACTCTTGGCATAAATACTCAGATTATATTTACAACGTCCGCGTGTCCTTTTATAAGGCATAGTTGGGCGTGATCAAATTTTGGCGCCGTTGCCGGGGAATTAACGGTGTTATCAATTACAATTGAAAGAAGTACAAAAATTCTTAGTGTAGTCAGTTTTCTCTCTACCCAATTTTTAAATTGAAATTTTAACGTTTGTTGACTTGATTGCACAGGTGCATGCCTAGAAACTCATCGAGATCTGTTGAAGTATTTGAAACATTATCAGATCCCGAGAAAGTTTTCAAGGCCTTGAATCGGGCCAACCGGAAAAACAAACAACAACCAACAACTGCATAATTCGAAACAGTCATGGGAGATCACTGTGAGCACGTGATTTTTGCCCTATATGAATTACTCCCATAAAATATCAGAAAATAATTTTTCCCAATTTTTGCAATTTTATAGGAATTTTCGTAGAATTTTGTTAATTATTTGCATTGTTGAGATCGGAAGAGCGTCNGAAGTTATTTTCACATTTTAGGGTTAATTATCAAATTAGGCGCTTTATTAAAAAATGAAAATCACAAAATTGGTTTACTTTTGCATTGCTAGCCTTTTAATTATAAATCAATAACTTTTCCCCCTATAATTTAGGAGTAATTAATTCTTGTAAATATTATGTTAGGTTTTTAGCTTAGTTTAGTAAATTAATTATTTTTAGGAGTTTTTAATTTAAGTTTAATTAATTAAAAAGGGAAAAGGAAAACAAACAAAAAGAAAAGGAATTAAAAAGATTTTGGAAAAAGGGAAAAGGAAAGAAACCAATTTGGGCCAAAATCCAAGCAAATACCCAGCCCAAACCCTTCTTCTTCTTTAAAGAGTCATGCCCAGCCCATCCCAACCGCCCCAGCCCAAGAAAATCGGACCAAAACCCGTCTCTGACCCACCCCAATATGAAAGTTCTGTATAATTTGTTTCACAAAAAAAAAACCTAAGTCCCAAAGACCCCAAAAGCTGCGCAGAAAGCCACTGTTCATCTTCCCCCTCACCAAACTCGCCCGTGTTCACCCTAACTCACCTCACGCGCCTTCCCCCTCTCTCCTCTTGCCACATAGGAGTAACGGCCTCTGACAACAACAAGGCTCCCTCCCTCACTCGCCCGTTTTCAAGCTATATCACGCGGATTAGAAGGCTCTAGAAGAGGGGTGTTGGATGAGTGAGAGGCGTCGGATCGATCTCATTTATTCCGAACCTCACATTCATCATGTGCTCGTTTTTAAGAGAGCCTTATCCGTTTTCTTGAAGAGGAAGAAAGAATCCGGAGTTTGGATTTATAAGGGACTATTTTCGGGTAAGAGAGGGGATTGAGAGAAAAGTTCTAAGGTTCTAAGGAGTGAAATTTCTGATTTCCATTTTTATTTTCTCTTGATTTCTTGTGTTCGAAGTTGATTGATACAGAGCTTTAATTTTGGATTTTTTTAGTTTAGTTTAAATTCCAGAAAAAAGAAAAATACAAAAAAGATATAGTGGTTCGATTTCTCCTACGCCTTTACTTCTTCATCTATTTTACTCTGGATTTCGGGTGTCAAGTATGAAGTTCGAATGAGTCGTTTGTCGACTCGAGTTAAGATCAAAGCTCATTCCTGGTTGCTAGTTTCTGTTTCTTGGCTGCTGCTGGCTTTGGATTTTCACTGCTGAATTTTCTTGTATTTCTGCTCCTGAGATTAATTGAAGTTTGAGGATTCAGGTTCATTTCAAATCTCCTGTAGCCTATCTTTGGTGTTTGATTAAAAGATGTATTGAGGGTTTGAGTTCAGCTGGTTTAGAACTGTATAAATCTTGGTGACTGTTGGTCGTAATGTATTTGTTTGCCATTTGCACGAGCATTTCTGGTTTGGTTTGGCTGTGTATATGTCAACTGATTTCTGAGTTTGTCATTTGATGTTCATTGATTGCTTTCGATCCCGTCAGTTCGACTCACCATTTAGAACTGTTACGATTCTTTGTTAAATTCTAGTCGAGTCGTTTTTTTGTGATTAGTTCAGTTCTTCAAAAGGTTCCTTTTGGTTAAGTTAGAGTTTCAAAAAACAAAAATGAGTAAATATTTGCTGTTGCAGTTTGAATTTTGAGTGAGTGCTGAAACCATCTTTGAGATGCTGAGAATTCGAAAGCCTCTTATGGTTTGAATCCGAAATGTTGGAAATCCTTTTCTGGCTTCTTCTTTTCAGTTTTGGATTCTGTTGATATATGCTAGCAATTAAGCTAAGAATTAGTTTAAATTCGTGTCAGCTTCGCGCTAGATTTATGTGTTTCTTGATGATTCGAGTTTGAAATATCCTAGTTCATTGTGGATAAAGATCCATGTGTGCTTCTTTAATATGGTTTGAGTTGTTTGTGACATTCATCTTTGAAGATTCCAAAAGATAAGCTAAAAAAAGAAACCCACTGATTTGAGTTCAAGTTTGAAATTCCGGCGAGCTTCAGGTTGGTCAGTGGTCGTTGTTCATGGGTTACGTTTCAGTTCGTCCGTGTTTCTGTCGTTCTGAGGGAGTTCAAGTCAGTAGGGTTGGTCATCGAGTGTCGGGATCATAGTTCCGGTTCTGATTATTGTTGTCCCTGCTTTTCTTTCTTTCTAAATCTCGGATCCAGATTTGCTATTTGAGGAGACTGTTTTAGTTATAATAGTGAAGACAACGTTTTGGTTGAGGTTCATTTCTTTTCTTAATCCGATATAGTTCACTCCTTATTCCCTGAATGTGCTTTGTTAGTATTCAGTTTGTTTATACCCCATTACATTTGATAAATGTTCAGATTTGAGTAATTCATATCAGTTAATCTCCAAGCTACTATTATATACTTGATTGCTTTGGCGCATTTTAAGAATTCTGTTGGCTTCATCGGGTTCACGAGATCTTTGAAATTTTCAGTTCTTGTTCTTTGAAATTATAGGAATTGTGCCTATTGATCTTGAGAAATAGGAAAACATAGTGTTAAGTACTCATTACCTAGCACTGTTGTAACTAGCTCAAGGGTGTGGATGAGAAAAATTTAATATTGCACTCACAATCAAGAGAAAAGAACGGCCTCCTCCTTCAGTGATTTCACAAAATCGGCCATTCCCTGATAATTCCTTTAAGTCTTAGCACCTCATCCCTTTGCTTCGATCAAACCTTTCTTAACAATAAATTTGTTATTAGTATAATCTTCTTTAATTAAGTGTAGGTGTGCCATCCATAATTAAATCACATATGACCCTCGTATTAATTTCTTATGACTTAGATATAAAATGACAAATGTTCGTAGTTTCCTTTAGGCACGTTTAATATACTATTGTGGTTGTGGACACGTTCGCGTGACATGATTACGATTTCTAAAAACAAAACCGGAGTATGCGTTCGCGCAACTTCGGCCAGATTTTCTTAATAATAATAAAGCGTTATTAATTGTGGACACGTTCACGTGACATGAGTTTTGACGCGCCAAACAAATGGGTATACGTACGCGTAACCCGTTTCAAGATAATTTTTAAATTAAAAGCGGTGAAAGAGGCAAAAGCACATAGGTTCTAAAATAAGTAACTAGACAGTTTAATAAGCCAAGTATAATCAAAGCGACCGTGCTAGAACAACGGAACTCGGGAATGCCTAATACCTTCTCCCGAGTTAACAGAATTCCTTACCCGGATTTCTGTGTTCGCAGACATATACAGAGTCAACCCTTTCCTCGATTCGGGATTTAAATCGGTGACTTGGGACACCATAAATCTCCCAAGTGGCGACTCTGATTTTAATATAAATAATCCCGTTTGGATTGTCCTTTAATTGGAAAAACTCCCTTCTATACCCTTCCGGGGGTGTAGGAAAAAAGGAGGTGTGACAACTCTGGCGACTCTGCTGGGGAACGAACCCAGAATTTCTGATTCAGGGTTCAAGAATTCGAGCTTGTTTTATGATTTTTACTTGGCTTTATTTATTGTTCATATTATTGTATTTTTTGAACCTCTGTGCTAATTGCTATCTGTTTACCGCTTTAATATTGGTTGAATTGTATATAACGGTCTTCTTACGCCACCCATTTGAGTCTTTTGAAAATGGTGCACACGTTCGCGTGGCCTGCTTTTTCTGTAGAAATTATACCACATAGAACGAGGCTGGGCCAGCAACAAGGCCGGGTAGACTTTAGTGCTCCCGGTATGTTGCCCCCTCTTCGGCCCCAGTTGTCCGCTCGGGTAAGCCAGGTCTAGACCAAAACCCAGGATTTAAACTTAGAAAAATACAGCTTCATGCCGGATCCCTATTAGGAGCGCTTGTTTGCATCACGTGCATTTGACTTAGGGGACTCAACACAGGGGTTGGGTCCTTCTAGGACAGGTGTACCCAAAATAACAGACCATCCTGATGCATTCTGTGTGCTATGTGAACATTTATTTCTTTCGGCTTGCATGCTGACCGGCTAAGGAAAATAAAGCAAAAAGGAAAACCAAGAGTGATGTAAGGAAGAAATAAAGCCCGGTTCTAAAGAAAAACCCAATATTTGAAAATATCCCGAAACTCTGCCAAAATTTTTCAAAAAAAAAGTAATAAAAAGAGTTATTTCAAACGAGTCAAAGCTGACCGAACTGCGCAGGTCTGATTCTCACCGGATGTGGGATACGTAGGCAACCTACATAAGGTTCGGCCTTATTTTTTGAAAAAAAAAAGAGAAAAAAAGAGTCAGGGGGTCAAGTAAATGTAGTTTTGGTCAAAATAAGCCGATTCAGCTTCGGCCATGTTTTTAACCGTTCTTGGCGAGATAGCCTTAGAGTATTTTTCAGTTGTTGAAGGGCTATTTTCGTAAAAGAATGGACAAGTTTGTGAGGTGTCATAAAATAGTCCTCCCCAGCCTCAAAATTCGTGTGGAATTGGGAAGGGGCCACATTTGCAAGAAATAATCATTTGGTTAAAATTGGCATATAAGGGAGGGGATCATGGTCCTTCGATTTTTCGTATAAAAATTGGAAACCTGTTTTACAAAAAGGGTCCACTAGAGTCAACTCTAACCTCAACCTTCCATAGGAATAAATGAATACTATCCAGGATTCACCAGAAGTGATCAGGGAGCAGGCTCGAGTGCACTTGCGTATGTGGTGGAATGATCTAGATGAAGGTGGTCAGAAATGGGTGAAAAAGCAGTTGGGCGCCCTTATAAACATCTTTGAGATTAAACCACGGGACGATCTGATCAAGGCTTTGATAACTTTCTGGGACCCTGTCCATATTCTCAGACTTTGAGATCACCCCTACTTTGGAGGAAATGGCTGGGTACATCGAGTTTGGATGGGATTTGAGGAAGCAACAACTTATATTTCCGAGGGCTCCGTCGGTACACAAGTTTTTTGACCTCCTGAATATCAGTAAACAAATGAAGAAAGACCGTGTAAGCAACGGGTGTTGTGCTTTCCATTTCTTATACTTCAGGTTCGGGCACTTTGCTGGTTTCGAAACGCATGAAAAGGGGTTGAGCAACAAGCAAGATAAGGGCCGTTGGCAAATTCATCGCCGGTTTGCATTTATTGTGGCATTCTTGGGGACATGGTTTTTCCAAATGAGAAAGGGACTGTTGATATTCGTATGGCTAGAATCGCACAAATCCTCACTACCAGGGAAGATCATACACTTGCCCCGTTGGTACTAGCGGATATCTATCGAGCGTTGACTTTATGCAAAGCCGGGGCTCAATTCTTTGAAGGCTGCAATATCCCAGATTCATGAGTTATGACTCGAGCCCAGATAACTTCATCACCAGTTACGAGGAGAGGGTAAAGGATTACAACGTGCCAGAAGGGTTTGAAGCATGTGTATCTCTTTTGAAGCTCTCAAAGCAGGTCAGGTCGAGCGAACTATAGGATGGCTCCCGAGGACAGAAGCCATATACATGACTATACCAAAGGCTACCTGAGATTAATGGGTGTAAGGAGTATTCAGCCATATGCACCGCAGAGGGTCTTGAGGCAGTTGGGAAGATATCAGATTGTGCCCAAAGATGAAGATCTAAGCACCCAGGTCATAGAGTTGCATCCAGAAGCTGCATTGCCCGAGGCTTTAGTTCAGTAGGATTGGAATAGCTGTCGGTATCTGAAAAATGGCACCCAAGTACCAGATGTTGCAAAGGGGGAAGTAGATCCAAACTATGCTGCTTGGTTCGAGGAAAGGTCTCGTATAAATAACGAGCCAGAGCCTGAGCCGGAGAGGCCTGCCAAAAGACCTCATGTTCAAGCTTTTGACGACAAAATCCAAGAAAGATTAGCATGGGGGGAAAAAGAAAAGACATATCAAGCTGAGATTCATGCTTTGAAAGAGAAGCTGAGAAACATGGAATTCAACAATGATCTCCAAGCACAAGAAGCCGAAGGTAAGAGAATAAAGTTGGTCCAAGAGAATGAAGCTCTCTGAGCCCAAATCCGGCAAATGAAAATAGAAATTGAAAACCCGGGCAGAAGCAGAAAAGACGAAAAGCTCATCTACAGCCTTACCCAAAAGGCGCGTGATTTCGAGGACGATTTACAAAAGACCGAAGCGGAGCTAGAAAATGCATGGGCCAAGTTAGCTAAGGATGCGGGGGAATGGGTCAGTCTCGTTCGGCAACTGAAGGAGAAATACGACAAGGGGATGGTGAGTATGAAGAAAAGGTTCAATGTCCTTGAAAATGAAATGGCCAAGCAGGCAAGAGATTTCAAAGCCGAAAGGGAGCATTGTTATGCCTTGATAGCACGGCTAGAGAGGGATCTGCAGCAATTTCAAGAACAGAACCATGCAGCCGAACAAACTCTGGAAGCTAGGGCCCGGCAGATTGGGCGTTTATTGCAAGTAAAGGGTAGGATCCGAGAGAGGGTCAGGGCCATCGCTGATTACATTGTGGTGAAATGCCAAGCATGTGAGGATATGACCCGCACCACTTTCTTCGCGGCAGTGATGACATTTGTCCGGCAAGTAATGAGTGATTTGGAAAGACTCCAAGAGGATCTTGCATATAGGCCCGTGGCGAGGCCGAACGATGCCCCACGGGCCCCAGGAGAACGATGTCCCACGGGCCCCAGGAGCATTCGAGGCATTAATGTATTCGTGATCTTTGCCCGAGTCTGTAGTTTCTTGCTGTTAAGTTTGTCAGTTTGTTTTGAGTCTATTAGTCCTTTTGAGTCTGTATTTTCATCTTTTCTGAGTCTGCTAGTCCTTTTGAGTCTGTATTTTCATCTTTTCTGAGTCTGTTAGTTTCTTTTGATTCTGTCAGTTGTGTAATCAAAGCATTTGTTTTTTTGAAAAATTGAAAATCCCAAAATATTTTTATTATTTATTTTTCATTTATATCCCCAGAACTACGCTTGGTCTGATTCATGCGGGGTCATGATACGTAGGCAATCTCCGTAGGATTCGACCGTAACCAAATAAGAAAAAGAAAAACGAGGAAAAACATGAGAGGAAAAGCAAAGAAAAAGAGAGAAAATAAGAAACCGAGAGAAAGAAACAATGGCAAAACAAGAGGGAGGAATGAGAGGATAAAGACAAAGAGAAAGCAAAGGCAAGAATGAGAAAAGAAAAAGAAGGAAAAGAAAAGAAAAAGAAACAGAAGTTGCAAATGGGAATAAGGAAAGCCGGGATGACGCATGCGACCGATCAAAGGCATAATAGAAACGGTTAACTGCTTAGGTGCATTCATACCCCAAAATATGCGGTTACCAATCTGTTAAAGCCCTAACCGCTAACAAAGTTGTTGTTGATGTATTGAGTCCAGGCAGGTGGATAGTTGATTGGCATTCTGGCACCTCACTCCTACAACACCTGGTCCAAGGACAAACTGAACATGGCCAACCAAAAACTAGAGGCGAGTATTGTCGATCCGTCAAGAGAGGTAGAGGAACTGGATGTTAATGCGATGAAAGAAGAGATGCATAAGTTAAAGCAACAAATGGCTGAAATGTACCAGGCATGGTCAAAGGGGCATCCACCACCGGTTTATCCCGCTGACCCTGCTTATATCCCACCGTTGGCTCAACCTCAAGAGCCTCCTACTGTGAACTCATCTCCAGCCTTTCCCACCTACCAACAATGCTATGGCACCACCTCCCAAACACCACCAGCTCCACCACCCAAGAAAGTCCTATACCCTCCTCCACCAATCACTCCTGTTTTTGTGGCACCTCCACCTGCTGCATTACACCGATCTTCCAGTGAGCCTCTGTTCTAGACTCACGACAACCATTATTATCCCCCAGAACCTACCTTCAAAGTACCAGAACCATGTTCTTACACTCCTCATTTTGACATCTCGGCAGAAACTGAGAAGCCTCCTAAGAATCCTGAGCAGGAGGAGATGATTAGGAAAGTCAAGAGCTTGGAGCAATCTTTCAGGAACATGCAGGGGATAGGTGGTCAAGTAAGTGTGGCGTATAAAGACCTGTGTTTGTTCCCGGATGTTCAATTACCAGCAGGGTTTAAGATGCCCAAATTTGACTTGTATGACGGGCATGGTGATCCAGTGGCACATCTGAGAGGTTTTTGTAGCAAGATGAGAGGAGTAGGCGGGAGAGATGAATTACTGATGGCGTATTTCAGTCAAAGTTTAAGTGGCTCAGCTTTGGAATGGTACACCCGACAAGATCATGGTCGGTGGTACACATGGGACGATCTAGCCCAAGCATTCGCCTGCCATTTTCAGTATAATCTTGAAATCATTCCGGATCGCCTGTCATTGACCAAGATTGAGAAAAAGTCCGGTGAGAGTTTTAGAGAATATGGCTTCCGTTGGAGAGAGCAAGCAGCGAGGGTTGACCCTCCGATGAAAGAGAGTGAAATGGTTGATTACTTCTTGCAGGCCTTAGAGCCCACTTATTTCGGTTACTTGGTGTCAACAGTAGGGAAATCCTTTAATGAAGTGGTAAAAATGGGAAGCATGGTAGAGGAAGGCCTCAAATCTAACAAAATCATGAGTTATTCAGCAATCAAGGCGACCACCCAGGCCATTCAAAGCGGCACTAGAGGTGTATTGGGAAAGAAGAAGAAAGAGGACGTTGCAACAATTGAGTCAAGTTGGTCAAGGGGCCCATCACCTTACTATAACCAGCCTCGACCCCACCACCAGCCTTACCCCAACACTCCATATAGCCCACCACAACACTACTACCAACCGCCAGATCCCCACTTCTCTGTCAATCATGCTCAGACATACACTCAACCTACTGCCCATGCACAATGGCGTGCGCCAACCCCACAGAATACCTACCCATCTCCACAAAATACATATCCACCCCCAAGAGCCTACAGAAATCCCCCTAGAGCAGGTTTCCGACCAAATCAAGCCTTCAAGAATGAGAGGTTGCAGAGGCAGAAGACTTTCACCCCACTAGGAGAATCATATACTAGTCTATTCCACAGGTTGAGACAGTTGGGTATGTTGAATCCGATTGAGCCTAAGCTGCCAAATCCCCCTCCGAGAAATCTTGACCACTCGGTGAGTTGTGAATATTGTTCAAGGGCTCCAGGGCATGACACAGAGAAATGCTGGAAGTTTAAAACAGCTATTCAAGAGCTCATTGATACCCATCGGATCGAGGTTCAAGCCCCGGAAGCGCCTAATATCAACCAGAATCCGTTGCCGGCCCATCATGAGACCAATATGATTGAGATAGTACATAAAGGAGGAGAGCCTAAGAAGCCATCACAGACTGTAATGATGATCAGGTCCAGTGAAGTCAGGCCGAGTGAAAAGTTAACTAGTGGGAAATCGTTGATCAAGTTAAAAGGGACAGACTGTAAACCAGTTGTGATAGTTGAGAAGGAGTCCTCAAGCGGGGTTGCAGTGAAGCACGGAAAAGCAAAAGTGGTGGTACCAGGGGCAGTAAACAAGCCAATTGTAGTTGTGGAAGGAGCTCGCACAGAGCATGTTATTATCAAATCGGTAACTCAGCTACCAATAGTCAACAGAAAGGCCGTCCCTTGGAATTATGGCCGAATGACGGTGACTTACAAAGGGAAAGAGGTTAAAGAAGAAGTTTGTGAGACCCATGGCCTGACTCGCTCGGGGAGATGCTTTGCCCCCGAGGAGTTAAGAAAAGCCAAAACCTCCAAGGATAACCCAGTGCTAGTGAAGAAAGTTGTGACCGAAGAAGAGGCATAAGAGTTCTTGAGGAAGATGAAAGTGCAGGACTATTCTTTTGTAGAGCAGTTGAGGAAGACCCCTGCTCAGATCTCATTACTCTCATTATTAATCCATTCGGACGAGCACCGCCGGGCGTTGATGAAAATCTTGAATGAGGCCCACGTTCCTGACAAGATCTTTGTAAACCATCTGGAAAAGATAGCAAACAAGATTTTTGAGGTAAACAGAGTCACTTTTTCTGATGATGAATTGCCCATGGAGGGTACTGAGCATAATAGAGCCCTTTATCTTGCGGTGAAGTGCGAAGATTCCGTGGTTACCCGGGTACTGATTGATAATGGATCCAGCGCAAACATTTGCCCTCTCTCCACCCTGGACAAATTGAAGGTGGATAATGAAAGAATTCACAAGAACAATATTTGTGTTCGGGGGTTCGATGGTGGAGGGAAAGATTCAGTCGGGGACATAGTGCTGGAGCTGACAATAGGGCCAGTTGAATTTACTATGGAATTTCAGGTGTTGGATGTGGCGGTTTCTTACAATCTTTTGCTAGGCCGACCCTGGATTCATGCCGCCAAGGCAGTGCCGTCTGCCCTGCACCAGATGGTTAAATTTGAATGCGACAGACAGGAAATTATGGTGCACGGCGAGGATAGTTTGTGTGCCCAGAATGATGCCATTATACCTTTGATCGAAGTTGAAGACGACAAGGGGCCATGGGTCTATCAGGTTTTTAACACAGTGTCAGTTGAGAAAATTTCAGAAGGGGAATGTGTTCCAATTCCGAAAGTATCAGCCGCATCAGTCATGGTAGCCTCCGAAATGTTGAAGAATGGCTTCGTACCTGGCAAGGGTTTGGGTGCGTCTCTGCAAGGTATCGTACAGCGGGTGTCTCTTCCCTAAAAACTTGGATACCTTTGGTTTGGGGTTCAAGCCTACAGCTGCAGACATAAGGCGAGCCAGAAAGTTGAAACAGAGGGCATGTGTTCTCCCAAAGCCTGTCCCACGTCTCTCCAGATCATTTGTCAGGCCTGGTACCAAGAAGCGCCCAGTAACAACAGTGCCCGATTCTGTGGTTGGTCCTGATAAGGAGTTGTTTGAAAGGTTTGAGAAGTTGTTCGACGAGGTGAATATGGTGGAAGTTGGAGAGGGTTATAGCAAGGCGGATGTGCAATTTGTCGGGCCAAGTGCAAAGATTAACAATTGGGAAGTTACTCCTCTCCCTACCCGGAAGGAGTTTTGGTAGTTTGATTTGATCTTCTTTCAGTTTATCAGGATTATTCCAGGGTTGTAAGTCAGATTCTATGTTCCGTCCGTTTGGATGTATAAACCTTGTTATCTTTGATTCCAATGAAATGCAATTTCCCTTTTTCATCATTCCTGATAGTTTTTTTTTGTTTTTCTTTTCTTCCTTACACAGTTCTTTTTATGCTGGTTTCAATGACATGACATGCATGATGAATCTTTGGCCCAGTTTTAAAAGCCAAGCTAATTCTGAAAAGTTGAAATCCCATCCCTTCGGATTATCGCTGAAGCCGAAATTGATGATGATGAGTGGGTCAGAACCCGCCTTAGCAATTGAGTTTGATCGATGAAAAAAGATTGGCAGCAGTGTGTCATGGCCAATTGTATCAACAGAGAATGGCAAGAGCATATAATAAGAAGGTGCGTTCATTGAAGTTTGAAGTGGGTCACGAAATGTTGAGACGTATCCTTCCACATCAGGCTGAGGCCAAAGGCAAGTTCGCCCCAAACTGGCAAGGGCCGTTCATCGTAATTAGAGTGTTGTCAACTGGTGCTTTGTATTTATCAGACACAGAAGGCAAGTATGTAGAAATGGCCATCAATTCCGATGCGGTCAAGAGATACTATGTATGATTTTCTTTGGATAAATTGCGTTTGTTTGTACTTGGCATGTTTGAAGATTGGAATGACGAAGGCATTTTGTTCTGCTATCTAAACACTTTATCCTTTGTTACCCCTTTGAGCCATATTTATTTTCTTTCATACCCTTCTTTCGGAATCAGTAGCAGAGATCAGAAACACAAGCATGAAAGATAAGTAAAGGGAAAAGAGAGAAAAGAAAAGAATGAAAAGAGAACAGAAGAAAAGGAAAGGAGAAAAAGAAAAAAAAAGAGAAAAAGAAAAAAACCAACAAAACAACAAAAAAGAAAAGGAAAGAAAAAGAGAGAAAGAGAAGAAAGGGATAAGAGAAAATCACAATAACAAAGCAATTTCTATGACATGAACTACGTTCGACCTGATTCCTTTTAAGGATACGTAGGCAGCCTCACGGTTCGGTCCCATCAAAGTAAAAATCCAAAAGTCCCCAAGCAAGAAAACTGGGGCAGAAGTTGTGATTGTTGTAAGAAATCTGATTCCGAAAGTTGTAATTTTGAACCCATTTGAATTGTTTTGAGCCTTTGACACCCTTTCTTTCTAACCCCATCCAAAAGCCCACATTACGGTCCAAAGAAAGACCTTCTGATCAGTCTTCGAGAGATGCCAAGTCAAGCAAGTAGAGGTGATTCATGTCAGGGGCAACACTCTGGTCCAAGCAGGAAAAATAATGAAAATGAGAGAGTCTTATTGGTGAAAACCCTCACGGGCACCGTAAGGCAACGGGAGTTGAGAGAAATCAAAAATGAGAGACTCTTATTGGTGAAAACCCTCACGGTCACCGTAAGGCGACGGGAGCTGAGAGAAATGAAAAAATGAGAGAGTCTTATTGGTGAAAACCCTCACGGGCACCTTAAGGCGAAAGTGAGTTGAGAGATAAACAAATGAAAGAGGTCTGTAGGTGAAAACCTTTCAGGGCACCGCAGGATGAACAAGGTTAAGGTCTGGGTGAAGAAATCAGGTTGTGGAATTCCGGGGCAACAAAGTATGGCAACTGAAAGTTGATTGGTTGGACGGATTGGGCCGATTAGTCCGAAATGCATGTCATGATCAATGGTACCAGCTGTTCCACTCAGATAAGTCTCTTTCCCTTTTTCCTTTTAGTAAGTCGTCCAGTTTTGGATTTTCTTTATCCTTAACTCTCAAGGTCATTTCATTTCATTTCTTTTGGGGTTTGTTTCTCTAAGATGTTTCAATGTCAGTCTTGTTCAAAGCAAATAAGAAAGGATTTCAAAGCTCACTACCAACTTCCAAAATTGCAAAGCACAGTGTGGCCAGAACATACCAAAGATAGCATGATGGAAAGTGGGATATAAGGAGACACCGAAAGTTTCATCGGTGGAATGTCTTGGTAACTTCATGGGGATGCAAAGGTTCAGAGAAAGGGGTCAGAGATGTAAAACAACGGTTTGGGTATAGAACACTCGGATCATCCAAGGTCATGGGGGTTTGAAAGTCAGTCAGAAAGTCAAGCGGTTCAGGGCCAGTTCGGGGAAGCAGGCCAAAGCAAAACACGGCAGCAGAGGCATCTTCAGCAAGAATGCCATCAACTAACCACCATTTTAAACTGACAAGATTTTCCTTTGATTGAAACAGGGGCAGAAAGTTTCGGTGTTTCGGAGAAATCTTCCGCAAGGAAAGTCAAGCACCAAACAGGTTTGACCGTAAAACTCCCAGGACCTGCCTGGATAATAGGATTTAATTTGAAGTTTTTAGGACTCTCCTGGAAAATGAGACCTAGTTTAAATCTCGAAACATTCATGAGTAGCATAATTTAGCATAAATATACCCCAAAGGAATATAAGTTGGCTTAAAGTTTGCATGTTTAAGATAGGATTCAATTAGGAGTTGTCAGGACCCCCCTGAATAATGGGACCTAGCTTTAAGACTGCTGTTAGATAACAAGATGTAGCGTAAATTCTGTTGTAGAGTAGTACAATTCAGCCGTAAAATTGTCACTTTTAAGATAAGATTGGATTTTGATTTTCAGGACCTTCCTGGATAATAGGATGTAGTTTTAAAACCTTCTTAGATAAAGGACTTAGTTGAAGTAATACCTTTAGAAGATATAACTTAGGTTTATGATTGTCGTTCAGTTAAGAGTTGTCAGGACCTCCCTGGATAATAGGACCTAGCTTTCAATAGTGGTAGAAAAACTTAGTTTAACACTCACATATATTCCCAGCTACCAAACTGGGGCAGAAATTTTCTTTATTTTTGTTTATTTTGTTGAAATCAGGAGCCCACCTGGAGAACAGGGAATACATTTCAAATCAGCAGTCAGGAGCCCACCTGGAGAACAGGGAATACAATTCAAGTCGGAAGAGNAAGACCCTCTTAGGTAACAGGACTTAGCGGAAGTAATACCTGTAGAAGATATAACTTAGATTTACAATTGTCATTTAATTAAGAGTTGTCAGGACCTCTCTAGATAATAGGACCTAGCTTCCAAATCTTAATAACGTTGGATAAAATGTGTTTCAGATTGCGGGTGCATTTCATGTGGCGCAGTCCAAAGACATGTTTTAGACGACGTTAAATCTTCTTTAAAATAAATAAAAGCGGCTTTAAAGTTAAAATGCACATAGGTTCAAAAATGTTTTAAAATCAGATAATAGGCCAATTATAACAGTTGAGCGACTGTGCTAGAACCACGGAACTCGGGAATGCCTAATACCTTCTCCCGGGTTAACAGAATTTCTTACCCGGATTTCTGTGTTCGCGGACTGTAATACAGAGTCAATCTTTCCTCGATTCAGGATTTGAACCGGTGACTTGGGACACCATAAATCTCCCAAGTGGCAACTCTAAATCTTTTAATAAATAAATAAATCCCGTTTCGATTGTCCTTTAATTGGAAAAACTCCCTTTTATACCCTTCCGGGGGTGTAAGTAAAAAAAGGAGGTGTTCGCATACCTAAGTATTCAAATTCTTAGTAATAGTTGGTAGGATAATTCAGTTTAACACTCACCTATGTGCCCAACTACCAAACTGGGGCAGAAATTTTCTTTATTTTTGTTTATTTTGTTGAAATCAGGAGCCCACCTGGAGAACAGGGAATACATTTCAAATCAGCAGTCAGGAGCCCACCTGGAGAACAGGGAATACATTCAAGTAAGCAGTCAGGCGCCCACCTGGAGAACAGGGAATACAATTCAAGTCAGCAGTCAGGAGCCCACCTGGAGAACAGGGAATACAATTCAAGTTTAGCAATCAGGCGCCCACCTGGAGAACAGGGAATACATTCAAGTCAGCAGTCAGGCGCCCACTTGGAGAACAAGGAATACAATTCAAGTTAGCAGTCAGGAGCCCACCTGGAGAATAGGGAATACATTCAAGTTCAGCAGTCTGGAGCCCACCTGGAGAAGGGAGAACAGGTACATTCAAGTCAGCAGTCAGGAGCCCACCTGGAGAACAGGGAATACAATTCAAGTTTAGCAATCAGGAGCCCGCCTGGAGAGCAGGGAATACATTCAAGTTTAGCAATCAGGCGCCCACCTGGAAAGCAAGGGAATACATTCAAGTTTAGCAATCAGGAGCCCGCCTGGAGAGCAGGGAATACGTTCAAGTTTCAGCAATCAGGCGCCCACCTGGAGAGCATGGGAATACATTTCAAGTTAAGCAGTCAGGAGCCCGCCTGGAGAGCAGGGAATACATTTCAAGTTTTCAGGAGCCCGCCTGGAGAGCAGGGAATACATTCAAGTTAATCAATTAGGAGCCCGCCTGGAGAGCAGAGAATACATTCAAGTTTAGCAATCAGGAGCCCGCCTGGAAAGCATGAGAATACATTCAAGCTTAGCAATCAGGAGCCCTCCTGGAGAGCAGGGAATACATTCAAGTTCAGCAATCAGGAACCCACCTGGAGAGCAGGGAATACATTCAAGTTTAGTAGTCAGGAGCCTGCCTGGAGAGCAGGGAGTACATTTCAAGTTCAGCAGTCAGGAGCCCGCCTGGAGAGCAGGGGAATATAGTTCAAGTTCAGCAGTCAGGTGCCCACCCGGAGAAAGGGGCAACATCTCAAAATACAGTTCAGTAGTCAGGCGTCCACCTGGAGAAAAGGGCAACATCTCAAAATATAGTTCGGCAGTCAGGCGTCCACCTGGAGAAAGGGAAAGCATCTCAAAGTGTAGTTCAAGTTGGCAGTCAGGCATCCACTTGAAGAAAAGGAAAACGTCTCAGATTACAATTCAAGTCGACAGCAGAGTAATTTCACTAGGAGAATACAAGTCAGTATGGCAACAAAAGCTGCAAGATCAAGTTTGAAGAGATAGATAGGTTTTGTAATTCGTAGACCATAGTTTAGTCTAGCTTCTTTTTATTTTTGACATGGTGTAATAAAGGGGTTCAGTAAGCAGTAGCAGCAGCAACAACAACAGTGAAATCACAGCTTCATGGTAGTCCCGGCTACCAAACATTCCTGAACTACACTGACCTGATTCCATTTTAGCCAAGGATATGTAGGCAATCTCAGAAGCATGGTGCGGTCAACTCTTTCAAAAATGCTTCCCACGGAGTATTCAAACGGGCAAAAATCGCTCGTATCCGCTCACTTTATCTTTGCCCGAAAACTCTTCGTGTTTCCGAGCAAAGAGGGGCAGCTGTGAGCACGTAATTTTTGCCCTATATGAATTACTCCCATAAAATATCAGAAAATAATTTTTCCCAATTATTGCAATTTTATAGGAATATTCGTAGAATTTTGTTAATTATTTGCATTATTGTACATATTTAATTTCCATTAAATCATTGAAAAACACAAAAATACCATACATTTGCATTTAGAAGTTATTTTCACATTTTAGGGTTAATTATCAAATTAGGCGCTTTATTAAAAAATGAAAATCACAAAATTGGTTTACTTTTGCATTGCTAGCCTTTTAATTATAAATCAATAATTTTCCCCCTTTAGTTTAGGAGTAATTAATTCTTGTAAATATTATGTTAGGTTTTTACCTTATTACAATTCACTAATATATGGTTGTTTCTTCAATTCTGTGATTAATTGCTTAATTGTCTGGCCAGCAGTTAGGTTCTATTTACTATCTATGCTATGATTCGGAAAGTCGTGTTTAGATTAGCGAATAATTGGAGAGAGCACGATCTTAACTCTTAGGGGGACGGATTGTGGTTAGGATAGGAATATACCTAGTCACCATGCTTAATTNAAAAAAAATAAAAAGAAAAGGAATTAAAAAGATTTTTGAAAAAGGAAAAATGAAAGAAACCAATTTTGGCCAAAATCCAAGCAAATACCCAGCCCAAACCCTTCTTCTTCTTTAAAGAGCCATGCCCAACCCATCCCAACCGCCCCAGCCCAAGAAAATCAGACCTAAACCCGTCTCTGACCCACCCCAATATGAAAGTTCTGTATAATTTATTTCACAAAAAAAAAACCTAAGTCCCAAAGACCCCAAAAGCTGCGCAGAAAGCCACTGTTCATCTTCTCCTTCACCAAACTCGCCCGAGTTCACCCTAACTCACCTCACGCGCCTTCCCCCTCTCTCCTCTTGCCACATAGGAGTAACGGCCTCTGACAACAACAAGGTTCCCTCCCTCACTCGCCCGTTTTCAAGCTATTTCACGCGGATTAGAAGGCTCTAGAAGAGGGGTGTTGGATGAGTGAGAGGCGTCGGATCGATCTCATTTAATCCGAGCCTCACATTGATCATGTGCTCGGTTTCAAGAGAGCCTTATCCGTTTTCTTGAAGAGGAAGAAAGAATCCGGAGTTTGGATTTATAAGGGACTATTTTCGGGTAAGAGGGGGGGATTGAGAGAAAAGTTCTAAGGTTCTAAGGAGTGAAATTTCTGATTTTCATTTTTATTTTCTCTTGATTTCTTGTGTTCGAAGTTGATTGATAGAGAGCTTTAATTTTGGGATTTATTTTTTAGTTTAGTTTCAATTCCAGAAAAAAGAAAAATACAAAAAAGATATAGTGGTTCGATTTCTCCTACGCCTTTACTTTTTCATCTATTTTACTCTGGATTTCGGGTGTCAAGTATGAAGTTCGAATGAGTCGTTTGTCGACTCGAGTTAAGATCGAAGCTCATTCGTGGTTGCTAGTTTCTATTTCTTGGCTGCTGCTGGCTTTGGATTTTCACTGCTTAATTTTCTTGTATTTCTGCTTCTGAGATTAATTGAAGTTTGAGGATTCAGGTTCATTTCTAATCTCCTGTAGCCTATCTTTGGTGTTTGATTAAAAGATGTATTGAGGGTTTGAGTTCAGCTGGTTTAGAACTGTATAAATCTCGGTGACTGTTGGTCGTAATGTGTTTGTTTGTCATTTGCACCAGTATTTCTGGTTTGGTTTGGCTGTGTATGTGTCAACTGATTTTTGAGTTTGTCATTTGATGTTCATTGATTGCTGTCGATCTCGTCAGTTCGACTCAGCATTTAGAACTGTTACAATTCTTTGTTAAATTCTAGTCGAGTCATTTTTTTGTGATTAGTTCAGTTCTTCAAAAGGTTCCTTTTGGTTAAGTTAGAGTTTCAAAAAACAAAAATGAGTAAATATTTGCTGTTGCAGTTTGAATTTTGAGTGAGTGCTGAAACCACCTTTGACATGCTGAGAATTCGAAAGCCTCTTATAGTTTGAATCCGAAATGTTGGAAATCCTTTTCTGGCTTCTTCTTTTCAGTTTTGGATTCTGTTGATATATGCTAGCAATTTAGCTAAGAATTAGTTTAAATTCGTGTCAGCTTCGCGCTAGATTTATGCGTTTCTTGATGATTCGAGTTTGAAACTATCCTAGTTCATTGTTGATAAAGATCCATGTGTGCTTCTTTGATATGGTTTGAGTTGTTTGTGACATTCATCTTTCAAGATTCCAAAAGATAAGCTAAAAAAAGAAACCCACTGATTTGAGTTCAAGTTTGAAATTCCGGCGAGCTTCAGGTTGGTCAGTGGTTGTTGTTCATGGGTTACGTTTCAGTTCGTTCGTGTTTCTGTCGTTCTGAGGGAGTTCAAGTCAGTAGGGTTGGTCATCGAGTGTCGGGATCATAGTTCCGGTTCTGATTATTGTTGTCCCTGTTTTTCTTTCTTTCTAAATCTCGGATCCAGATTTGCTATTTGAGGAGACTGTTTTAGTTATAATAGTGAAGACGACGTTTTGGTTGAGGTTCATTTCTTTTCTTAATCTGATATAGTTCACTTCTTATTCCCTGAATGTGCTTTGTTAGTATTCAGTTTGTTTATACCCCATTGCATTTGATAAGTATTCAGATTTGAGTAATTCATATCAGTTAATCTCCAAGCTACTGCTATATACTTGATTGCTTTGGCGCATTTTGAGAATTCTGCTGGCTTCATCGGGTTCACGAGATCTTTTAAATGTTCAGTTCTTGTTCTTTGAAATTATAGGAATTGTGCCTATTGATCTCGAGAAATAGGAAAAAATAGTGTTAAGTACTCATTACCTAGCACTGTTGTAACTAGCTCAAGGGTGTGGATGAGAAAAATTTAATATTGCACTCACAATCAAGAGAAAAGAACGGCCTCCTCCTTCAGTGATTTCACAAAATCGGCCATTCCCTAATAATTCCTTTAAGTCTTAGCACCTCATCCCTTTTCTTTTTCATGATTTAATGGACCTCAATTTGAACTTTCTTGGGTATGCAAAAAGATGTGGAGGAATTTTTGAAAATATTGTTTGCTGATGCTTTTAGAATGGCAGAAGAGACACTGAACCTCATTGGCAACTCAAATTTATTATTGGAAGGTATTGTTTTTGACGCTATGAAGAATGGTATATCCTCTTCTGTGCTATACCGTTGCGAAGCTATAGAGTCTATACATGACTTGGGGTCGCATCTTCGATCAAACCTTTCTTAATAATAAATTTGTTATTAGTATAATCTTCTTTAATTAAGTGTAGGTGTGCCATCCATAATTAAATCACATATGGCCCTCGTATTAATTATGACTTAGATATAAAATGACAAATGTTCGTAGTTTGCTTTAGGCACGTTTAATATACTATCGTGGTTGTGGACACGTTCGCGTGACATGATTACGATTTCTAAAAATAAAACAGGAGTATGCGTTCGCGCAACTTCGGCCAGATTTTCTTAATAATAATAAAGCGTTATTAATTGTGGACACGTTCGCGTGACATGATTTTTGACGCGCCAAACAAATGGGTATACGTACGCGTAACCCGTTTCAAGATAATTTTTAAATTAAAAGCGGTGAAAGAGGCAAAAGCACATAGGTTCTAAAATAAGTAACTAGACAATTTAATAAGCCAAGTATAATCAAAGCGACCTTGCTAGAACCACGGAACTCGGGAATGCCTAACACCTTCTCCCGAGTGAACAGAATTCCTTACCGGATTTCTGTGTTCGCAGACATATACAGAGTCAACCCTTTCCTCGATTCGGGATTTAAACCGGTGACTTGGGACACCATAAATCTCCCACATGGCGACTCTGATTTTAATATAAATAATCCCGTTTCGATTGTCCTTTAATTGAAAAAACTCCCTTCTATACCCTTCCGGGGGTGTAGGAAAAAAGGAGGTGTGACAATTACGAGGAAAACCCAGCTGTACCAATAGTGCCAGAGGCTGCTCTCTATGATTGGGCACAACCCACTGCTGAAAACCTGTCCACAGCGATTGTAGTCCCACAGATACAAGCTGAGTCGTTCCAAATCACGTATAACATGCTGCAATTGTTGCAGAACAAGGGACTATTTTCGGGTCACAAGTTGAAGATCCTCAGCAGCACTTGAAGAATTTTCTGTCTATCTGCAAAACTCAAAGGCGGCGCAACGTAACTCCGGAAGCAATCAAGCTGTTATTGTTTCCATTCTCAGTGACAGGATCTGCCCAGACTTGGCTAAACTCACTTTCCATAAATTCTATAACAACTTGGGATGAGTTAGTCAAGCAATTCCATAACAAGTTCCACACACCCAACAAAACTGCTCAACAGATTAATGAAATCTTGAGCTTTAAAAAGAAACCAACGGAGACACTGCATGAGACATGGGAGCGTTTTAAAGGAATGTTGGTTATATGTCCGCACCATGGTATTCCAAATATGATGTTGGGGTAGCGGTTTTACATGGGGTTGTCAGATAGTGTGAAGAACATTGTTGATGCTTCAGCTGGTGGAGCATTTCTGAACAAAACATGGAGAGACGGCCAGAGTCTGCTTGACAAGATGGCACAGAATTCGGGATGGACATCCAGGAATGCACCTATCGCTCCAGTGGTGCACTCAGTGCCTTTCGATCCATCCAACTCTATGGCTGAAAATATGGCCACCTTATTGACACAGATGAGTATACTCACTAAAAAGGTGGAAGAGTCAGGGCAGAAGCAACAGGTACATATCGTGGATACTACCAATGGGGGTTTGTGCACATCTTGCATCAATCAACCAATTGGTAACCAGTGGAATGCAGAACCTGATCATCATCATTATCCTGAAGACATGAACTATGTGTCTAATTATGGTGGCTAGAGGCAGGGTGGTCAGATTTGGGGCCAGCAGAATCAGCAGTACAGGCCAGCCCAGCCACAGTTCAACACTGGGAACATAGGAGGTATGAGGCCCCCCAACAATATGGCTCCTTACCCAAGGCCACATGGATACAATAATCAGAATCAGCAGCAGGAGTATCACCCTCCTCAGTAGCAGCATGGTGGAAGGCAGGAAGATGGGTTTGCTAGACTTGAAGCAATGATGCAGCAGGTTATTGGGTCTAATGCTAAAATTAATGAGAGAGTAGATGCACATGATGCAGCGATCAAGAATATTGAAGTGCAGGTGGGCCAAATTTCGATGTCTCTGAACAATCGTCCTCATGGGACACTACCTGCAGACACACAGATAAATCCAAAAGATCAAGGCCCAAAGCAGCTAATGGCAGTGAGTCTACGCAATGGCAAAGATCTGGATGTAGAGCAAGAAAGGGCTCGAGAGAATAGACAGGCTGAGACACTCATACCAATGCCCATTGAGCTGGATGAGCCAACGAAACTGACAGAGGTGACAGTCCAGCCTGCTCAGGAAGAAAATAGCACTCAGCGTGAGACCGAGAAAGAAGCTGAAACAGTCCAGGAACCAGTAGTTGATGTAGCAGCTGATAAAGATCAATCCCAATTGATTGGGAAGAAGAGACCTCCTGCACCCTTCCCTCAGAGGCTGGCTAAGTACCAAAAGGAGGAGCAATACAAGAAGTTCTTTGAAATGCTGAAACAAATCCAGGTAAACATACCATTGATTGAAGCTTTGAAGGAGATGCCTGGGTATGCAAAAATGATGAAGGACTTGATGTCCCGGAAGTTTGATTTCCAAGACATGGCCACAATTACTCTTACTCAGACCTGTAGTGCAGTAGTGACTAGACCAATTGCAGAAAAGCTGTCTGACCCAGGGAGCTTTGCAATTCCATGCACCATTGGTAATTTTGCTTTTGCTAAAGCACTGTGTGATCCAGGAGCCAGCATCAATCTTAGGCCCCTAGAGATTTATAAGAGGTTGGGCATTGGAAGAGCTAGACCCACCTCTAGGTTGTTGCAGCTGGCTGACAGGACTGTGAAACGACCATCTGGTATCCTGGATGATGTGCTGACTCAGGTAGGGAAATTTGTGTTCGCTGCAAATTTTGTGATCTTAGACTGCAAAGTGGATGAAGAGATTCCCATAATTTTGGGAAGACCATTCTTGGCCACGGGGAGAGCTCTAATTGATTGTGAGACTAGGGAGCTCAAGATGAGATTGAACGACGAAGAAATAACATTCAATGTGCAGAAATATATGAGGTGACCAAGTGAACTCGCCAATTGCTCTCTTATAGATGTTGTGGATGTAATTGTAGAGACTAATGATGAAATGCTGACTATTGAGGACCCCTTTGTTGCATGTTTGATGAATTTGGATGAGGTAAATAGAGAGGATCTGGTGGAATGGGTGTTGGCGTTAGAGGGTAGAGGGTTCTGGGATAAAACTCTAGAATTTGAGCCCTTGCACTTGGAAAATAGAGAAACTCCCCCAGCCAAGCCATCCATCGAAGAACTACCAAAGCTTGAGTTAAAGCCACTGCTCGCCCATCTCAGGTATGAGTTCCTTAGACCTGACTCCACATTACCTGTTATTATCTCATCTAGTTTGTTAGATGTGCAGGCATAACAACTATTGCAAGTACTTAAGGACACTACTAGAAAATGAGCCTATTGCAACAGCCCTAAAACCGTTGCAACAGAGAGAAAAACCGTTGCCATAGAGATATTGGAACGGTTTAGCAACCGTTACATACGCTGCCGTGCCAGTAGATCTAAAGTAACGGTTCTTGCAACGGTTACCTAAACCGTCGCTTAAGGTATATCTATCGCAACGGTTGTTCCGCTGCCTGAAGCAACGAGTATTGCTTTCCAGTTGTAACGGTTAAGAACCGTTGCCATATAGCCTATAGAAACGGTTGGCAGCCGTTACCATATAATATGTTGCAACGGTTATGTAAGCTATTGCAACGTTTATTTACAAATATTCTAACGGGTTCATTACGCTACTTTAACGGTTTTATTTCTTTTGCAACGGTTTTAACTACCTATTGTGTCAGTTTGTTGCATATTTTAGAACGATTTGTAAGACCTAATGGAACGGTTTTCAATACCTATTGGAACGGTTCTTGTAGACTATCTTGGAACGATTTGCCATCCTATTGGAACGGTTTGTAAGACCTATTGGAACGGTTCTATTAGGCTATTAGATCCCTGGCAGTAAATGAATATTTAAATATATAAAATTTGTAACAACCTGAAATTTATATAACATTACATTGATAAAACACTTCATAATCTATATTATCTCCATAAAACCAAAATATTTAACCCAATCACATAAGTTTTACATCGACACTTACTCCATAAAACCAAAATATTTTAACCCAATAATTACATAATATAAGTTTTACATCAATACTTCAAGAGTTAGTTCAAATGTTGATAACAAAAGATTCCTAGAACATGGACAACAATTCAAAGTTCTTAAGTAAGGTCTAGATCTTCACAATCTCCATCTTCCCTTTCTTCAATTGCTCCACCTACAAAAGAGGATAAATAAAGTCATTATCCTTCATTAGTTGGTTTATCATTATAAGAATGGGTATGGTCCATAAACAATACATAAAGCACAAAGTTTTCAAATGTACTAGAATATTTACTGCGGCTAGACAACATCTAGGTCCATAAACAATGCATGAAGCACAAAGTCTTCATTCAACTACTTCAGATTTAGACTAAGGAATAAAGTTAGTGATTTTGAGGTCAATTGTGTTCAATCCAATTCTTCAAATACCCAAAGCTCTTTGCTTGTTGTTAATGCTTTCTCAGCAACACTTTTAGTGCTTTTTTATTTGAGCTATAAATATAGTCTTTTTGGGTACTAGCCAATTTTTTAGAATGGCTAATGGTAAACAAAATACGAGTTCAGCAGATAAACTTGTGATAGGTGCAGCTGTAGGTGCATCTCTCCTAGTTATGCAACTTTCTGGTACCCAATAGTCATAGAGTACATTCCTGGGATAGTCATGTTGTCATATTAAATAACCTGCATTTTGTGTATAGTTTTATGTACCAGTTAATTTACGCATCTTCAACAAAGAAGATGGTCAATTTTGGGAGTGAAATTTCATTGCTGAGAGCAGAAATAGGTGTATGAACACTAATTTTGATTGTGCGGAAGGATGAACATATTAATAGTTTATTTCTAAATCTGGAAAATCACACAATAGTTACAACTTGAGCTTGATATCTTTAAAACCTCTACATGTGTTTCTGTAAAAGGAAAGAGATTGCAGGCCAGCAGCGTGAGTATTCACTCTAGAGTCGTGTGAAAATTTCCTCCAATTCGGTCTTTTCATTCAACTCTGTCCAGCAGTCTTTCTTACAGAAAAATATGGGTAAAACCAGGAGAAAAATAAAGGAATAGTCTCACAGGCCTCTAGTATCAACATCTACAATTGACTGGAATTACCTGCAATTAGTCTCATGAGTTCCTGGTGTGCTGCGGCTAGACAGCAGAAGGCTATGAAGATCTTCCCTAGGCCAACTGCGGGATCACTTTATTTGCTTTTTTCTTAAGTTAAAAAGTGATGTTTGATTTATTTATCTTCAGACAGCTATACAATTTTTACAATATACTAGATCATATGCCATATATAAAGCCTGATGTATGTCAACAACAACATGAAGAGCACTGTTTTTACAGTGTAGATTTGCATCCAAGATTTAACAGAAAAGGCAAATTTTGCATCCTTTTGAAGAATGCCCTTATAAATCTATCTTGGGACCAATGTAACAAAGGGAAAACGAGAGAAGAGTAAACCGAAGCCCAACTATAGCTAGTTGACAGAAGCCTCCAATCTAGAGAGTCTACTATGAGAATTTAGAAAGAAAAGAAAACCAGCCAGCCACACAAAGAAAACAAAGCCTTCAATCTAGAGAGTCTACTATAACTGAAACGTAGTTGACTGATTAATTGATTTAGGTTCCAAAGATACAAAAACCAGCCAGCCACACAATAGATGTTGCTTTTGCCAATCAATAGATGGCTTTGTACAGAAAACCAAGATAAAGAGGAAGAAAGGAAGAAACAAACAAAGGAGAAGAAGAATAAAGGAAGAAACAAACAAAGATAGACGTACTGACCTTGATTATTACTCCCAGTAGATAGGCGATTTATTAGTTGCACAACAGCTTGTTGGGCAGAGGAAGCTTCTCCAGGTGAACGAGCATTGAAACCTAGCATGTTGGGATCAACCCGTAAATCTGGATTCAGATGCTTAAGTTGTGAAATGATTTTAACTGCAACTTGTAGTTCCATGGCATCTTTTTGTGCATTGAACTTTTCCTGCAATCTTTGCTGTGTCCTTTCTTCCATTTCCTCCAATTTTTGCTGCATCACCTCATCATTAGAACTTGAGGGTCCCAAATCTCCCACTTTTCTTTTTAAGGAAGTCTTGGTAACCCCACGTCCATACAATCTTAGGCGACCTGGATGCTCAGGTCCCATGACTGATGCAAATGCATCAACTGGTTGACTACCATCTTCACCTTCTTGTGTTGATTGTAGTCTTTCCATTTCACCCTACAAGACCAAATTGAGTCATTATTAAATCAGAAAGTATATGACACTGAGTCAATAACTAAGAACGGACAAATGATAACAACAAACTTTAAATTAATAACTCGTACAATTTTATTAAGAGTATCTGCATACGAGGCCTTGTATACTCGATCAACTTTTCTTTTTCTCGTAGCCACAAATAGGTCCTTGCTTGATAGAGGCTCACAAGTTTCTTTCTTTTTTTCCTGATTATAAAAAAAGTGGTATAAAAATATATTGGACTAAAGTTAATAAGTTCATATTTAAAAGAATAATAATAAGAAAAAAAAATATATCAAACCTCGCGTATTCGAGCAAAACTTTGTTTGCCAGCAGTGTGTGGATATTTTAACTTTTTGCGATTCTCGGTATTGGTTTGGGACATTTTCTGCAAATCGGCCAATAAATACAAAGTTGTCAAGTTCAGTTGTCCCAACAAATTCAAATGAAGCTTAAATTTTGCACTAGGTTATGTAACCTAAATGCATTTGATGTATAGAAATAATAAAGTGATTTCTAATTAAACATAAACCAGACATTCTCAGCAAATCATAGGACAGTACTTAGTTTTACCTTGTAGGCATCAGAGTTCCAATAATTAAGAAGATCCCTAAATTGAGATTCAGGAACATCAACCGGCCTTTTCTCCATTCGAAGCTCGTCATTCTCATATGGTTTATAATGGTCGTTAAATAGTTGATTCTTATACTTTCTCCAAGCATTCTGAATTGAATCAAAAACCCACCTTTTTGCAGCATCAGGAATATCATATTTTCCCTACAAAATTAATTTGGTACAGTTAGGTTACTATGAAAATATGAAATATCTACACAGAATATTGCGAACTTCAACCTTGATATATATCCACATATCTTCTTTTGTTTGAAGTTTTCTCCAATTAAACACATTAAGAGGACAAAAGGCGGCATTCCTTGCCAATGTGCCGAGGAAGCTACCCAACTCTGCTACAACATCACCAGTAGGACCTATGGGTTGATTGTTCTCGTTTAGCACAATTAGTTTGCGCTCTTTCCTACCATGAACACTTGGCATCAAAGTTTTTCCTCTTTTTCTTTTTTCGTCAGAAGGACCTGCATTAATATTAAGTAAGAATAATCACCATATATCACGTCCATATTGTTTGCTAATTTAACGAAATAAATTTTATATGTTCTTGCCTTGTTCCTCGGATTGTTTGTTTGTTTCATGATTGGAAGAATCCTCAAATTATTCCTGTATCGTTTGTGAAGAACGAGTGGTGGAATCCAGTGGCAGTTGCTGCAATTGTTCACCTACTGCTTGTGATTCAAGAGAGGTAGAGTTCAGTGACTTTTGTTGCACATGTTCATGTACATTTTGTGTTGGAGAAGCAGAAGGCTGAGGCAGTTGCAACAATTGTTCTTGCACTTGAACTCCTAATTGCGGAAGTTGTTTTTCAATTAAATTCAGATGATGCTTGTCATTTGTCCTTGTAGATTGACCAATTCTTTTTGTTTTCGATGATGAAACTTTTTGGTTCAGCAAAGATGCAAGTGATCCGGCTGCAATGCAATTTTTAGCTTTTTTGTTTTTACTTGAGTGCCCTTCCTAATTCATGACTATTCAAATTCCTGTCAAATATTATGAAAAGGGAAGAAGTTCTAAGAACCAACAATGTATACAACAACACACAGCAGGAGTAGGAGAAGTTTCGAGAATAATTTTGACCATCTGCCCCAAGAGGAGAGCAATTTAACAATGGTAATACTGTCAAAATGGACAATCTCACCTAGGTGCACAACTGCTCCAACATGGTAGAACATGAATTTTTCAGTTAAAGGTATATTGGACAATTACAAATCACACAGAGAGCTAGACAAAGACAAAACAGCAAAACATTACATTGATAATGTTCACACACGAATCATTAATAATACAGGACATGCTCACACACGATCGACAATGCTGGAGGCTTTATCTATTGAAAACTGTGGGCAACTGGATAGAGAGGATACAAATATAAATAAGCTCTGGATTGGGCACGTTCAAGGAAAAAGCGAGGCATTCTGGAAGGAAATATCAATACTCCAACTTTATGTAGTATGTGAACTTCCAAAACATGTTAAGATTTCATGCACAAAGGCTACAACAAGAATCGGATGGAGGCTACAGGAAATGGAAGCAAAAAGCAGCAAAAACAAGTTAAACATGCAGCCTCAATGTGCTATATGCTTGATAGTAGCTATCACTAAGACATGATCACCTTAATAGTTAAACTAACATCTTACAGTAACCGTTAACTTACAACTAACGTACGTACGTTACGTAAGTTAAATTTAGTACCGTAACGGAACGAAAACCGTTTTCCCCNCAAGATGATTATAAATAAAACGGAAAAGTGTCTGATATATTCTTGTACTATGGTAAATTGTTTAAAATTGTCCCCTGTTATACTATTGGGCCATAAAAGTCCCTACCGTCCAACTATCCTAACAAATCTGCCCTTACTTTGACGGAAGTGCCACGTGGCATCCATCCTTGCCTCTTTTTAAATCTGGCCACGTGGCACTTCCTTCAAAATAAGGGCAGATTTGTTAGGATAGTTGGACGGTAGGGACTTTTATGACCCAATAGTATAACGGGGGATAATTTTAAACAATTTACCATAGTACAAGGATATATCAAACCCTTTTCCGTAAACAAAAATACTACCCCTAAATGCTACTCATACAACAAGTGGGATTCAGTTAGTTGAAAAATCAGAAAATAAATGATAAAATTGATTTTCAAAATTATGCAGAGGTCATGACTATACCCCACACACCCTATTATCACCCAACCAAAACAAACTCTTCACAATTGGCCTATTTGTCTCCCCTATATAATACTGACAACACATGCAAATCAGGAATTTTCCCTGTACCATTCATCTCCCTTTTCAAGAACCAATACAAAAATTAAACACTAGTAAAAATTATTCAAGAATCAAGAATGTCTTGCCCAGAAGCTGAATTTATAGTCAAAGATGTGATGAAAAAAGCAATGAAAAGAGAGCCCAGAAGCTTAGCCTCAGTGGGATGAGATTGCAGTTTCATGCTTGCTTTGTTAATATAATAGTAAAAATTTCAAGAATCCTTTTTTTTGCTGTATTTGAAAATCCTTGTTTTGGGTTAATTTTTGTATTATTTTTGTAGGGATGTGATGCTTCTTGTGCTGATCTTTTAATCATGGCTGCCAGAGATGCTGTTGTTCTGGTAACTTTATATTCTTATCTTTTAAACTTCCATTTCTAAAAAAAGGAAACACTTAGTTCGTACCTGCCAATATTCACTGATTGTGTCAACACCAATGATGCCAAGGTCTAAATCTCCTGATACCAACTTCCGAACAATGTCTTTTGGCCGTTGAAACCAAATCTGGATCGGATTAGATATATTAACAAAACTGCATTATGCAGAGGGAGTTTAAGCACATGTTCTGTTGGTTTCACAATAGAGCTAAGAGCATGCACACATCTCACTAAGACATGATCACCTTAATAGTTAAACTTACATCTCACAATAATTCAAGACAACTGGACAAAGCAAATGACAATACAAGTTCATCAAAACTAAAAATTTAATGAAAGCATGCACTACTGGGAGGAAAATTCAAGACAACTGGACAAAGAAAATGACGATACAAGTTCAGCAAATACAGCCTCAATGTGCTATAGGCTTGACAATAGCAACACTAGATGTTACAAGGATACTGAGCCACTTTGTGAAGAAGTAATCTGAGTTGTTTGGATCATAATTGGCTCTTATTTATGCTTCATATGGACAAATAAGCTGAAACACTTAGTTCGTACCTGCCAATATTCACTGATTGTGTCGACACCAATGATGCCAAGGTCTAAATCTCCTGATACCAACTTCCGAACAATGTCTTTTGGCCGTTGAAACCAAATCTGGACCAGATTAGATATATTAACAAACCTGCATTATGCAGAGGGAGTTAAACTAACATCTCACAGTACATTAACACACAAATATGAAAATAGGTCCACTTAGTACATGAGTTTGTATATGGTCCATTATAACACATTGGCTTAGCTTAATAGATAAAATTATTTGAACAAGGATAGATCATGAGGGTACGTTCTTTACAGGATCACTTACACTAACCATTTCCTTTATCACATAAGATTAGGAACTACTAGAAGTGAAGAAAGGGTCATAAAGATTAACTTCTTCAAGCTACTGTCATGAAATGCCTTATGGGTATATAAATAATTAAAATTATATAAACAAGAGTAATTATAAAATATTGATAAAAAATATTATTACTCACTCTAAAAAGAATATATTTAAAAGAATATAAGAAGTTTCTTCTTTAATCATCTGATTCCATCCAGTCCCAATCAGTATCATCAAACTCATTCTCCTCTTCCGATGTTTCTATAATTGTATCATGTGAATGTTGTGCATTAGATGGAATATCAAAGACATCAACGGGTACATCGTTTCTTGAGCATCCAAACTCAACATCAACATCAACTAATCCACTTAAGGAACCAACGTCATCATTAGGCTCCCTCCAAAATGCATCTTCAATATTGGGGCAATTCTCTTCATCTAAATCATATAAATCAACAGGGACTTTAATCCTTGCATAATAAACATCTTTATCAACAGGATCCTCCACATAAAAAACTTGATAAACTTGTGATGCTAACACAAAAGGGTCATCTGTACTACATAATTTCTTAAAGTACACACGGGTTAACCCATATTCATCTATTTCATTACGAAACCAGTCGCATCTAAATAGTACAACACTAAAACAACCCCAATAATCAATCTCAATGATATCCTGAATAGCTCCATAATAGATAACCTCACCATCGATGGGATTTTGGTCCCTAGAGCTAGCAAAGCTATCGGTTGTTGCCGATAAAGTCACTCCATTGTTTTGAGTCTTGCATCGGGAATCCCGTTCTATGGTATGAAATCGGTATCCATTAATGAAATATGCAGTATATCTTTTGGCGATCGCATTAGGCCCTTTAGCTAGCCATCTTATATAATTGGGCACTTCAATATTTTTAACTTTCTCAGCAAACCAATTGTTTTATTCCCGACTATGACTTCTTGCCCTTTCCCATGCATTTGATCTACTGCGATTACCAATTAAATTCTTATGTTCCCTGCAATCATGAATATTTCAAGATCAATTATATCATTAAAAAAATAACGTATAGAATAAGTGTTATATACTTTATCTTACTCGATAAACTTTTCCACTTGTTCATCTCCAGTATTGAATAGAGCATATTGATGTGCTTCATAACATAACTGTGGATCCATGAGAAAAGTATTTTTCTTCTTACTTCCAATTGGATGGCCTATAACAGGGAATATAGATGACAAATGTTGAGGGCAATCATCATCTACAATTGGGTATCTACTGAATCTTGTCTTCACGCTGTCATGTAGGTATCTTGAACAAAAAATCAAACACTCTTCTGCCAAAAATCCCTCTGCTATCGATGCTTCTGGAAAAGATCGATTGCGAACAAATGCCTTGTAATTACATAGGTTCCTCTCAGTGGGATACATCCAACGAAGATGAGCTGGACCCCCAAGCTTAATTTCATTCACCAAATGAATAGGCAAATGTGGCATTATATCGAAAAATGTTGGATGAAAAATCTTTTCAAGCTCACAATTTATTTCAACAATTTCGGAGTTCATTTTTTCAAGATCTCTTCGCCTTATGACCTACTACATATGGCTTTAAAAAAATTACCCAACCTAATCAAGGCCAATGAAACACTCTTGGGCAACGCCTTTCTAACAGCAACCTGGAGCGAGTAATGCATTATAAAATGAGCATCATGACTCTTGTACCCTGATATTTTCATCTCCTTCACTTGCACACGTTCTGAAATATTTGAAGCACAACCTTTTGGTAACTTGGCATTTTTTATGACGGTACAAAATATACTTTTCTGTTTTGGTTCCATGTAGAAACAAGCTTTAGCCAAACTCACTGATCCATCATCATCTTCTCTTGGTTGTAACTCCTCTCGTATCCCCATTTCTTTTAAGTCATAGCGAGCATTTACATGATCCTTTGACTTTTTTTCTATTTCCAATAAAGTCCCAAACAAACTGTCACATATATTTTTCTCGATGTGCATCACATCAAGATTGTGCCTCAATTTGTTATGCACCCAATATGGCAATTCAAAAAAAAATAGATCTTTTTTTCCACGGACCCTTGTTATCCCGAGGTCTTTTCTTTTTGCCCTTTCCAAAAACATTGTTGAATTCAAGCAGCTCTTGAAACACTTCTAAACCCGACAAAGGAGTGGGTGCAGGTCTATGTTCCTCCTTACCATCAAATGATTTCTTTTCTTTCCGCAAAGGATGATCATGCGGCAAAAATCTTCGATGGCCCATGTAAGACATCTTATGACTGTGTTTGAGATATAGAGAGCATGTGTCATAATTACAAGTGGGGCATGCCAACCTCCCCTTGGTGATCCATCCTGAAAGCATAGCTAATGCTGGAAAATCACTAATTGTCCACAACAAGGCTGCACGCATTTGAAATGTTTGCTTTGTCTCAGCATCATATGTTTCTATCCCAGTTTCCCATAGTTCCTTCAATTCTGCAATAAGTGGTTGTAAGTACACATCTATATCATTTCCTGGAGATGAAGGACCTGGAATGATCATTGACAACATGATATATTCTGGCTTCATGCAAATCCATGGTGATAAATTATAGTTCATTAACATGACAGGCCACGTGCTATGAGAAATGCTCATGGTTCGAAATGGGTTGAAACCATCACTTGAAAGACCCAACCTAACATTGCGTGGATCTTTAGAGAAGTCAGGATGTAGAGACTCAAAATCCTTCCATGCTTCTCCATTAGCGGGATGCCTCAAATTCCCATCATTAGGTCGTTCATTAGCATGCCATCTCATTGCAATAGCTGTTTCAAGACACATGAATATCCTCTGAAGCCTAGGCTTCAAGGGAAAGTACCTTAAAACCTTTGCAGGAACTTTAGAACTTGTATTAGTCCAGGCACGATTAGAACGTTTCCATCTAGAAGACCCACAAACAGAGCAATTATCGGCCTTTGCATTGTCATTCCAAAATAGCATGCAATAATTAGGGCATGCATGTATTTTTTCGTAATGAAGACCCAAATCTTTTATCATATTTTTAGCCTTGTTGAAAGACTCTGGCAGCTTAGCAAGGGGAAATGCCTCTTTTAACAACTCTAACAAGTCTGAAAAGGCTACATTACTCAACCCATGCAAAGACTTAAACAAGTACAACCGGATGGTGAAACTCAATTTACTGAATTTTTCACACTCTGGATATAATTCTTGTTTCCCTTCCTCTAATAATTTAAAAAATCTCTTAGCATCTTCAGATAAAGCCTTTCTCATCCCTTCTTCTTGTACCGGCTCACCTTCTATATTTCTAAATGTGTCGTGAAGTAATCCATCAATATCATCATGCATGTTAGAACCTTCATCATTATTGCTTTGATGAGGTGTAATTCTAGAGGAAAATCCTTCACCATGGAAAACCCATTCGGTGTAACCATCAATAAAGCCATTAACGACCAAGTGATCCTCCACCAGATTTCTATAATGCCAATTGCGATTAATTCACTTTTGGCAAGGACATAATATTTCATTTCCTTGTGAAGCTCGTTCAAATGCCTTAGCAAGAAAATCATTTACTCCACATATATACTCATCCGTCCATCTTAGGAGATGCATCCAACTTTTATCTACTTTATCCATGAAATTCCTATACGACAAAAGTAATCAACAAAATTAACTTAATAAACCAAGGTACATACTAATTTGACATTGACCAAAACTTAAAGGGGATGAAGTCAAAGAGTTACAAATAGTAAAGCAGTTTTTACATTGAGAAAGAATGATAAAACCATTAGAGAACAGATTTGTAATCTAATAGTACCTTAAAATTCTAAGCTCTTAAAGACAATAGAAGCAACATACTGGATTAGTCTTTTGCTCTGTTTCAAATGTTTTCTGTTCCTAGGTTCTTATGTTGCTCTATTAGAAACTCACCGGATTCAATGCTTTTAGGTTCTTTCCTATATCTTACTATTAAGGTCCCTGATCATATCTTTCCTAATCTTCCATTTAATTTACTCCTATAAACTTTACATTGTAGCCCTTTCTAAACTTGTAAATTAGATTCCAACTCCACTACCTTAATAAATCAATCTTTTCTAATCTTATATATTGTCTGTTTTAAATTATATTTCTTAATTTTAATCCTCATCCTCTTCCTCTCTTTGTGGTGGAACTCAAATTTAATATGAATGAGCTTATGCCTGAAGGCGCTTTGAAGGAGCATGTTCCTGATTTTTTCAAAATTTGGATGAATTACAAAATTTGGATGAATCCACTATCCCCTTATTTATTTTTGTTGGTGATGGAAATCTTTAGCAGAATGTTGTTAAAAGCTGAAAAGTTAGGATGGATTAGAGGATTGAAAATTAGAAAAAATTGAAGGGGAAGAACTGTATGTCTCACACATACTCTATGCTGATGATACATTGATATTATGTGAAGCTGAAAAAGAGCAACTCTTACACCTCAGAGGAGTACTACTAGCTTTTGAAGCTGTCTCAGGACTGAAAGTGAACTTGGCAAAGAGTAATGTGTTTAGTATTAATGTTGAGCATTGTATTGATGATCTGGCAAATGTTTTGGGTTGTAAAGTGGAGCAGCTACCAACCAACTATCTGGCCCTACCACTTTAGATATAAGATAACAAGTTTGGAACATATTAAGAAATAACATCAAAAATAGCTTCAAGGAAAACACGGGATGCTAAAGAATTGCAACGAGCAGAACGTTGAAATAGAATACATTTAAATTACATCGTTTTTACACCAATATCGTTTTTACATCGTTAAATTACATCGATTTTAGGAAAACATCATTTCTCCCATTTCCAATAACATTACCTGGTACTAAATAAAAGCTACTTCCGGCTTCAATTACATATACATATTTATTTGGAATGTTGTTTTTATTTTCCCCCAAAAGTTGATATTTCGCATATATGTGTGATGCTCCCTTCTTAATAGAGTGCTAGTTGAAGCAAACAGAAACTGAGAGGAAAGAACAAATACCCACTGGGCATACCAACGTAACAGAGAAAAGGAGAAAGAAATAAAATTACATCAAACCAAACTAATCAAATATTAAGAAACAATACTGAAATCAAAAAGCACAAGAAATAAACCAATATTGAAAGCCTAATTCTAACAACACCTAGGTGAAGATTTGGAATGAGATCAACATACCTCTCTGAATAATCAGAAGACATGCAACAATAATCTTCCTTTTTTAAGAACCTCCACAATCAAGAATCGGCTTGTTTCACGAAAACCTAGCTTCCTTTGGACATCATCTTCGAATTGACCATAAAGTAGATTTTGGAATTTGGGGATTTTGGTCTATCCTTGAGATGAATCTACAGGGAAAGTGAGGATTTTGAGATGAATCTACAGGTGAGCGTCTGTGAGAGAATTTTAGGATATGGATTTTGAGAGGATTTTGGGAGCGTCTGAATTTGGATTTTAGGTAAAGAGGATTTTGAGGAATGGATTTTGAGAGGATTTTGGAGATGGTCTCGTTACTGTGCGTATACAGGTGAGCGTCTCTGAAAAGGGAAAATAAAGATTATAATTTTAAGTTTTATATTATTAAAATTAATCAAAAAATAAAAAGTAAAAAAATGGGACTCATTTGGCAGGTGTACCAAATTTTTTTGGGGGGGGGGGGGAAAGTGAAGAGGGAATGAAAACCGTTCCAATAAAAATAAATAATTTCGGAACCGTTCCAATAGATCGGTCTATTGGAACGGTGTACACACCGTTGCGGTAAAATACTCTATTGCAACAGTTCCAATACAACTGGAACGGTTGTATAGTTAAAGTGTGCTGATATCACCCCAATCCTATTGTAACGGTTGTACCCGTTACTATATCCAGTCTATTGCAACGTTTTGTGAACTGTTGCTAAAAAATCGTTGCTGTAGGCCCATTTTGTAGTAGTGGCTGATTGAGTTTATGGCAAATGCTGTTGTTAAGGATGGAGTTGTTAGTAGCCTGGTGAAGGGAGTCCCAGTGAAGTTTGATGCAGAGAAACTGGGAGAGATTCTGGACATACCCTCTGAAGGGTTTGATGACTATACTAGGCAAAAGGTGGCCATGCCTGGACTCCCTCCCTACTGCCCTTGAAATCACCAAGAGGTTCTGTGATCTAGAGGAAGTGAATGAAGTCAGGGCTGTGCAGAAAAGTGAGATGAGGCCTGAGCACAAGGTTGTTGTTTGAGTTTGTCAACAAGTGCTTATTGCCCAGGCAGGAGAGAAGGCACACTGCTAACTATATGGACCTGGTTCTTATGGAGTGCCTGGAGAGAGGAAAGCAAATCAACTGGCCTGCCCTCATTTTCAAATTGCTAGACAGGGTCATAAATGGCTCCAAGGCTCATGCTAATCCATATGGCTTCATATTGACCATAGTTCTGGATAGGCTAAATGTGCCTCTGAAGAAATGGGAAATGGCACCGAGCAAGGAACACTTTGGCATCAAAACTCTTCTTGCCTGTGACTATCCAGTCCATGCCATCCCTGTTGAACCTGGTTCATCTCTGAAGACATCCATCAACAGCAAAGTTAGAACTTTGGTTCAGGAATGTGCAGCTAAGAATGCTGAAATTGCTAGGCTCAAGGCTCGTAAGGTTGAAGTGGAAACTGAGAGGGATAGTCTTAGAATTGAGCTTGCCAAAGAAAAGGAGAAGAATGATGGAATTCTTCAGAACATGCATAATCTTCTCCAAACTCAACCCTCATGTTCCTCCAAGCCTTATGACTCCTAGCCTTTGTTTCCTGAACTTGTCTAGTACCCCAGTGACCCAGATTAGGGATTTTTATATTTTTTTCTCACGGTTGAATGTTTTCTTTCTTTTTGTGGATTGTTGGTGGCAACATATCTCTATCAATGACAACTGCTGTTTTCTCTTGCTCAATGCTTATTCTGACCTTGATAGTTTAAATATGTTTGTTGATTGCTGATGATTGCCCAATGATTGCACTTGCAGTTGCCCCAGTGGCCATGAGTATTTATTAAAATCTGGGATTCACATTGTGTATGCAACTTTTCGATGATGCCAAAAGGGGGAAGAGATCTTGTGCTTTACATATTCTAAAATAAGTGATGTTTATAACCTAATTAACCTGGTCCTTAATGATAAGTGAATTTTCTAAATTTAGTGTTGATGGTTAAGCTGAGTTCTTACAGGTTTCGAATCAGTAAAACACACAGAGTTTGTCATCATCAAAAAGGGGGAATTTGTTGGCCCAAGAACAGGTGAAGTTTTGAAGAATGACAAATGAACTCAGTCATGGACCAGGTCCATCGTGTAAAGCACAGTCATGCTCAACCTATACATGTGAGATGCACGTGAAGGAGATAAGTCCTACTGGTCAAGCAGCAATATCTTCTGATCTGATCGAAAAGGTTGCATATTGGATAAGGGGAGAAAGTCTCCTTATACGAAGAGAACACAATCCGTATAAAGATAGTGTTGGAATTTGAGATCTTTAAGGACTTAACTACGATAGAAGATCAGCAAATTGAGTCCCAATCAAACTCTGATTACTAACCCATTAAAAGACAGTGATTATTCTCTTTTACAGGTATTGCACATACGCAGAAGTTAAACTAAACTGAGAGCAAAAGAGCAAGGCGATTTCGCAAGCAATTTATGTGAGATTTGAGTGTGCACTCCTGAAGCTACTTGAACGAGATAGAAGAATCAGTTCCATTGTGTATTTCTTTTATTCTAGTTCAATTGTAGTAGGTGGTTTAAAATTGTATCTATGAGCTTTCATAGGAGCAATTGTATTAGGTACCTAGAATGTTCAAGTTATAAGCTAACTTGAAGTTGTCGCAACAGTTGAGGCTGTGTGCCACAACGGGATTAGAGTTAATCCTTAGGTTTACAAAGAGTTTTGTAAATGCCGTTTTGGCTCAGTGATTTTAGCGGAAGTTTGGGAAAATCCTACTGAGTAGTAGGTCGTGGTTTTTTCACCTTTTGAGCCAGGTGTTTTGCACGTAAAAATCTCTGTGTTCTTTATTTTATGTACTTATTATTCTGCAAACAGTAGTAGTTAGTACACCTAGAAGAACCAGGTTCTTCTAGAGTGAAAATTGAGTATCACACAAATCATCCCCTCTTATGTGATATTGACGTTTAGAACAACAATTTAAAATCTTATTATCTTTAACGTGTCATTAAACTGAGAAGGCTAAACATAAAAGTTTTAAAAGATAAGAATTTGTGTACGTATATAGAAGAGAGAACCAAATACATATAAGGGAGAAGAAAAAGTTCTTCTTGATAGGCCAGGTGTCTCAAGCAAGTGGGAAAAGTTTGGTTTTGTTGACTTGACAAAATAACACACTATTTCAGTAACGACGGTAAAATGTTTTGTTTTTTAAGTAATTTTACTGACCCTGGTGCAACGAATAACCATGGAAATCAAAAATACAATGTTGTTCCTTTTTCTGCAACTTTTGCTATTCTTCTGCTTTTCTGTCGCAGCTAACACAAATAGTTACCAGATTTTTTCCCTAGGAGATACGCTTGATGCAGAGAAATCCATAACTATTGGCGTAACCATGGTCTCTTCAGGTGGAATCTTTGAGATGGGGTTCTTTACACTAGGTAATCGTTCCAACTATTATATTGGTATATGGTATAAACAAATAACTCCACAAACCACAGTTTGGGTAGCAAATAGGGAGACTCCTGTTTCTTTTACCGAAATGGACACCGCACAGCTCAAAATTATACAGGGCAACTTGGTGCTTCTCAACGGGTCTTGACTCACTATTTGGTCGACAAATATTAATTACTCAAGCACGTCGACGAAATCTGTAGTGGTGATTCTTCGCGATGATGGGAATTTAGTTTTGAATAATGGGTCCAATTCATTGTGGCAAAGTTTTGATCATCCGAGCGACACGTTTTTGTTTGGTTCTAAACTTGGATACAATAAAAGAACTAAAACAAAGCAAGGTCTTACTTCTTGGAAGAACTCTGACGATCCTAGTCCAGGACTATTTTCCTTTGAGATGGAGCCGATCGGTGAGCTCACCCTTAAGTGGAATAAAACTGTACAGTACTGGTCAACTGGACCTTGGAATGGACACACTTGGTCCAAGGCGCCACTAAAATCAAACCCTACGTAGAACTTCTCGTATATAAACAACACGGATGAGGTCTATTTTACATATTTTATCTTTAATCCTTCTGTCTTAACAAGATTCATAATAGATGTGACGGGGGAAATTAAGACTCTTACATGGTTGAATAGTACCAACCAGTGGAATATGTTTTTGACTTTACCAGAAAAACCATGTGATGTATATGGTTATTGTGGTGCATATGGTGCATGTAGTGACAGCTCAAGTAGTACACCGTCGTGTGATTGTTTGCCTGGTTTCACTCCTAAGTCAATCAAAGATTGGAACTTAAACAACTTCTCTGGTGGTTGTGTGAGGAAAACAAGTCTAAAGTCATGTGCTAATTCTAGTGCTTTTACTAATTTGGAGGAGGACAAGTTTTGGATGCACCCCCATATGAGATTACCAGTGGATAATCACACTCATTCTTTTGGTAGTGAATCAATATGTAAATCCACTTGTTTAAAAAATTGCTCTTGTATTGCTTATATTTTTTATGGTAACAAATGTGTAACTTGGGAAGGAGACCTCTTCAACTTGCAACAACTCTCCCAAGATGATGCTAGTGGAATGGCTATTTATGTCAAATTAGCTGCTTCTGAGTTTTTAATTCCCAAAGGTATTCAAAAACTATTCAGCCTATCAGGTTACAAATATCAGATTTTAATTATTTATGCTTTTGCCCAAGTAGTTGCAGACGAAACACACAAGTCAAGAAGGCTAAAAGTTGTTCTTCCTACTACAATTGCCACTAGTCTTTTACTCTGCAGCTTTATCTACCTATTTTATAGAACGAGGAGAGCGACAACAAAAGGTACATAAGTGCAAATTCTCTGTTCTTGATGAATTATACACGGCTTAATTCAGAATTACATATATTCTACCCTTTTCTTTCTATCAAGAAAATCCGCGACCAAGCTGGTTGAACACTGAAGAGGGAGAAAACGACATAATAAATGAAGAGGATGAGAAAGGCATTGATGTTCCTTTCTTTAGTTTGGAAAGCATTTTAGCAGCGACAGATAACTTCTCAGATGAAAATAAGTTAGGACGCGGTGGTTTTGGTCCTGTTTATAAGGTTATTGCTAAGTACTGGTATCATTTTTTTTTAGTTAACCTTTTATTTATAAGCTATGAATTTGTTAACCTAATACAATTATTGAAAATATTTTCAGGGAAAACTTCAAGGAGGAAGAGAAATTGCAATTAAAAGGTTGTCAACTGAGTCGAGTCAAGGCATAAATGAATTCAAGAATGAAGTAGTATTGATTGCAAGACTTCAACATCGAAATCTTGTTAAACTTATGGGCTACTGCATCCAAGGAAATGAAAAGATCTTACTCTATGAATATATGCCAAACAAAAGTTTAGACACCTTCATTTTTGGTTAGTCTTCGCATGATTTCTTATTTCACTATATAAACTCCGATTCTTATTATTAATTATTACCATTTTTTAATGTTAACTGCACAAGATGAAAGACATCATGTGCTATTAGATTGGAAGAAGCGACTTGATATCATCTTTGGTATTGCTCGAGGGCTTCTTTATTTGCACCATGATTCGAGATTGAGGATCATTCATAGAGATTTTAAAACAAGTAACATATTATTGGATAAAGAGTTGAACCCTAAGATTTCAGACTTTGGTTTAGCAAGGATCATCCAAGGGAATGTTACAGAAGCAAATACAAACAAAGTTGTGGGAACGTAGTAAGGCTATCTGCAATCACTCTAGTTTTAGTACTTGAATATTTAATCCATCACTTCTTAAATTTTTCAGTAATACTATTAATTATAACTTGGTGTTGTACAGTGGTTACATGTCTCCGGATTACGCATTAGATGGATTATTCTCAATCAAGTCAGATATTTTTAGTTTTGGAGTAGTTATGCTTGAGATAATATGTGGCAAGCGAAATACAAGATTTTATCAGAAGGAAGAAGCCTTAAACCTCCTAGGTTATGTGAGTGAAGATTTCTTAAACTCTAGGTCCTCCTTTTTTTTTAGTTAGTTAGTAATTGTATTACCTCTTTTTCTAACTCTTTTTTTTCTTTTTTTCTTTTTACCTCTTTTCCCGATTTAAAATTACATTTCAGGCATGGGGAATATGGAACGAAGGAAATGCTATGAGTTTAGTTGATGCATCATTACTTGAATCATGCGATGAAGAAGATGTATTAAAATGCATTAATATTGCACTCTTGTGTGTACAAGAAGATGCTAGCATGCGTCCAAGCATGCCAGATGTAACTATAATGCTTAGTAGTAAAAACACATCTCTTCCAAAACCTAATAAACCAGCTTTTACAGCAAGAACACGTGCTTGTAGCACATCAGCTTCGTCGTCTAATAAATCATACATCAACTCCAATAATGAGTTGACAGTTACCCTAGAGGATGGCCGATAGCCCAACATTCAAAGATAATTGGGTTTATCCTAAATATGAATTGGCAGAAACTATAAAGTATACTCCATCTTGGTTTATTTGTATGTCTCTTGTTTACTCTTTCTTCCTTCTGAACATTATTTTGTTCTTTTATGTAAATTTCTTATCTGAAGATTTTGGTTTTTCATTTCATTGATGTATTTTTCCGTGTACATTTGGTTCTACCATGATGTAAAGGAAGATTCTATATGCAATCGTAACAATATTACAATAACCCTCGATAATGCTAGCATTTTATTATAACTATGCGAACTTTTATTTGGAACTAATTTTTATTTGTATTTTATCTCTTTATTAAAACCTTTTACTTATAATAGCAACACTGATTATTGTAACAATATATCCTTTTTATAATCCTCTCTATAACAGTTCCACTCAAATACTTATATTAATGATTTTATTATTACCAAAAAAGTCATCTATTAATTATATTTTATTGGAGACATACCTTTAATAAACTTTGTGAGTTTTAATGAGGAATCTGGAACGTCAAAAACTCTTGTTAACTTCGAACGGGAGAAGTTAAAAGATAAAATTAAAACTTTGTGTATTCTACACCTATTCCACCTTATTAATATTGTATTAGTGATGCTCTAAATGCACTCGGCGCACGATAAGCCAAGGGAGGCTAACGTGCACTGTCGATGGCTAGAATACGCAACCACACAGCACTGGCGACCGCTACTGTAACGCCGGCGACCTCAGGGATGCAGTCATTCACTCCATTAACGTTTGGAAGCTTTCTACCCACTCGATTTCAACCAATTCGAGAGGAAAATGAGCTAAGTGAGGATGATGAATGTAACAGTAACCAATGGAACAGTACAACTGCAGTGAAGGAGAAGGAAATTCAAAAGTGCAAGGACCAATTGCCAACAAGCCCGAGAAGATTACAATTCTCTGAAGCTGGATCTTCAGCACAACCATCTCCAGATCTAGAACAGCCTGTAGCAGCAGCAGGGACTGGGATGGAGAAAGATCTGCATGCAAAAGAGCTTAGGCAACATAATTGCAACTCTCAGATGGGGATGAGACTGGAGTATGTTCCGCCAAGTTATCGAGATGGTAAGATAGTCATTCAAATTGTTGAAGAAGATGTAAGTGAGCTGAACGAACACTGGGAGACTGCTTTAATTGGGTATGTACTTGGTGATGCTCCGTATGAGAAATCTATGGAAAGCTATGTAGAATCTGTGTGGGATTTTGTCACCAAACCCCAAATTCTATATCACAAGGATGGGTACTATGTGTTTCGATTTACAACAATTGAGGAAATGGATCTTGTCATGCAAGCAGGGCCTTATTCGTATCACAATAAGCCATTTATTTTGCAGAATTAGGAAAGGGATTTCCATTTTGACCCTAAGTGTATTACTACAATTCTTTTGTGGATTTATTTCCCTAGTTTACCTGTTGGATACTGGAGTGCTGATGCATTGAGTAAGGTGACTAGTGCTCTAGGATTACCAATGTACATTGACAGATTCACAGCAGAGTTGAATAAAATTTCCTATGCTAGAGTACTAGTGAAAGTTGACATTACTAAGCCTTTGGTGGAGAATGTAGAGATTGTAACTCCTACTGGTACTAGGCAGCAGGAAATATTGTATGAGTGGAGGCCAAAGTTCTATAGTGAATGTGTACATTTTGGCCATGATAATTTTGAATTCTGGAGGACTATCCAACAGAATCATGAAGATGTTGGATTTAAGGCTCCTAAAAGAAGAAATAGGGGCAAAAGGAAGAAAGTAGTTCAAGAGTGGAAGCCAAAAGAACAGCAAGAACAAGGAGAGGTAATTGAATAACAACCTCCAACTGAAGTAGAAAAGGCCAACCAGGATAAAGCTAAAAATAACTCTGATCATAATATGCAGATGACAAGCAGAAATGAAGGAAGCAAGATACAGAACAATCCAATTATGCAGCATGCCAAAACTGTATAAGCTAGCACCTCTAACAGATTTACAATTCTGGAAGAGTGTGGGAAAAGTTTTGAAACAGTGAGATGCAATGAATTCGGATCCTATCCAAAAGCCACCATGATTTATCACTTGGAATATAAGAGGGCTAAATACGCCCTATAAACAGAAAGTGTGATGACCTCATCACTCATTTTGAAAGTAAATTCTGTGTTCTGAGGCCTTATAAACCTCTTTTGTCTCACCTGGATTTGCGTGCACAGTCCGAGCACGTTTTCGGAAAGCTTTTATGTGAAAACTAAGTAAAATAAGGCAATTGGATTTTAAAATTAATTAAAGTTGACTTTGGTCAACATTCTTGGTAAACGGACCCAGACCCGTGATCCGATGGTCTCGTAGGGTCCGTAGTAAAATATGAAACTTGGGCGTATGCCCGGAATCGAATTCCGAAGTCCCAAGCCCGAGAAATGAATTTTTGAAACAAATTGTTTAGCCGAAAATATAAGAGTTTTTGGAAAAGAAAAGATATTTGAAATTGATGGTCTCGGGCCCGTATTTTGGTTACGGAGCCCGGTACAGGTCTTATATAATAATTAAGTTGAATCTGTGAAGTTTGATAAGAATCGGAGTTCGTTTAGTATGAATCGGACCTTTATTTGAGAAAATGGAAATTTTGATGTTCTTGAGTGATTTCATGAATTTGAGGTTTAATTCATAGTTAATGATGTTATTTTGATAATTTGATTGAACGAGCAAGTTCTTATGATGTTTTTAGGTTAGTGTGCATGTTTGGTTTGGAGCCCCGAGGGCTCGGGTGAGTTTTGCATAGGCCACGGAGTGAAATTGAACTTAGGAGCAGCAGCTGATGTGTTGCAGGTCTGCAGGCTTCGCATCGCAAATGCGAGCTCGCATTTGCGACTAACCATCGCATTTGTGATGACTGGGCGGGGGGGGGGGGGGGGTTTACCGTTTCGTCGAG
>NW_017671053.1:46018-111423 GCF_001879085.1 Nicotiana attenuata | reverse complement strand
TTTGTGATGGGGGGGGGGGGGGGGGGGGGGGTGACCTTTGCATTTGCGAGGCTCAACGTCGCAAGTGCGACCATAGCAGGTACCGCAATCGCGAACATTTGTTCGCATTTTCGAAGAAAACAGGGGCAGGCCTACCTTCGGATTTGCGAAGCCTGGGCCGCATTTGTGAGTCCGCATTTGCGAACCTGACTTCGCAAATGCGATATATGCATCTATGCAAATGATAACTTAGCCGAAATTTCTCCATTTGTACAACTTTCTCAAAACCTAAACTCTTTTGGGCGATTTTTCAAAGGCACTCACTCTTCCAAATCATTAGTAAGTCATTTCTAACTCATTTCTTTCAATCAAATCCATCTTTTTTACATGATTTCAATTCAAAATCAAGGATTTTCATGGGGAAATTGGGTGTTTTTGGGTAGAACTTAGGATTTTCAAATTTTGGGAATTTGGACCTCGATTTGAGGTCCGATTTCAAAATAAATTATATATTTGAGTTCGTGGGTGAATGGGTGATCGGGTTTTTGTTCGAACCTCGGGTTTTGGCCATGTGGGCCCGGGATCAATTTTTGACTTTTTGGGGAAATCTTTAGAAAACCTATTTTCATGCATTAGAATTAATTCATTTAGCATTTATTGATATCGTTAAGTAAATTGTGGCTAGATACAAGCGAATTGGTGGTGGAAACAAGAGGTAAAGCGGTAGTTGAGGCTTGAATTGTGTTTGTGGCATTGAGGTAAGTGTTTGGTCTAACCTTAGCTTGAGGTATTAGGAGTTATGTCTTATTTGCTATGTGTTAATTGTTGAGTACGATGTATAGGTGTGGCAACGAGTATCTATACGTCGGTGTCAAGCATGTCCGTGAGTCTTATACTATGATTGATGTGACTCCGTTTTGTATTTTCCATGCTTAATATGATGATTTCTAATGTTGAACAAGTCTTATGGAAGTATTCTTGGTAATTGAACGTTGTAGAGCACTGGCTCAAGTTGAGAATTGAGTTGTGAAGTAAATTGTGGAAAAGAGAAGAGGTTTATGATATTATCTCCCTTGCCGGGATGTTATTACTCATGATATTGTTTCCCTTGCCGGGATATTATTGATATACTATTGTTCCCTTGCCGGGATATTATTGATATACTATTGTTCCCTTGCCGGGATTCTATTGTGATTTTAGTGATTCCCTTGCCCGTATTGCTTTGTGATTGTTGCTTGGGTAAGGAAGAGTGTAAAAGCACGAAGGGTGATGCCGTGCATGATATTGGTGAGTGAGTGTTAATGCACGAAGGTTGATGCCGTGCCGATATTGTAAATGTAAAAGCACGAAGGGTGATGTCGTGCCATGATATGAGTGATAATACACAAAGGATAATGTCGTGCCATGATTACGTGAGGTAAAAGCACGAAGGGTGATGCCGTGCCGATTATTTTGATTCTTATGGTGAGGACGAGAGTAAAAGCACGAAGGGTGATGCCGTGCCGATTATATTGATTCTTATGGTGAGGACGAGAGTAAAAGCACGAAGGGTGATGCCGTGCATTTGTCTTTGTTTTCCTTATTCTTGCTTATAGTTGAATTTTGGTGTTCCGTATGTTTGTTTACTGAATTTCAGTTTGTACATGATATTTCCCTCGAGCATGTTTCCCCTTTCCACCTTTAACTGCTAGTTTCTGTCATTATTTCTTGGTGTATATGATATAACTGCACAGCATTATTTGGTAGCCTTGTCCTAGCCTCGTCACTACTTCCCCGAGGTTAGGCTAGGCACTTACCAGCACATGGGGTCGGTTGTGCTGATACTACACTCTGCACTGTGTGCAGATCCCGGTGCTGCAGCTTTTAGACCACAGTGAGGTTGCTGCCGTTAGTCCAGTGGCGGAGACCCGAGGTAGTCCTGCAGGCGTCCGCAGGCCTTGGCATCTTCTTCTATCTTTTCATTTTGTTTCTTTTATGTATTTCAGAGACAGCTTTGTATTTATCCTTCAGAAGACTGTTTGTAGTACTCGTAGATAGTCTGTGACATTGTGACACCATATTCTGGGTAGAGTTGTATGTTGGGTTCTGCACTAGTATATGGCTAAACTATTAGTTTTCGTCTTCCATATTTCTATTTATTATAATTATTTCGTTGTTGATCACCTATTATAATGAACTGTTAAAAAGGCTAAGCAAAAAGGTTAATGAATCTATAATACTCGACTTGCCTAGCTTTCATGAGTAGGCGCTATCACGACTCCCGAGGGTGAAAAATCCGGATCGTGACAGAAAGAGTTAAGACTCTTTCTGCAAAAGAATAAAGTAGACATTCTAGGATGTCTAGAGACTAGACTTAAAGAAAAGAAGGAAAAATATACTGCATAAGGTAGATAAGGATTTGGGATATTGTTGTAACTATTCTAAGGCTATAAATGGAAGAATATGGGTATTATGGAAGACCACCTTGATAGTAAAGATAGTCCACATTCATGAGCAGTTTATTCAGTGCTTAGTAGATGATCCAGTGACTAGTTCTCAGATAATGTTAACAGTTGTCTATGCTAGGAACAAGGTGCAGGAAAGGGCAATATTATGGCATGACTTGCAGCAGGTAGGGGGGAAGATTCAAGTCCCTTGGCTCATAAGTGGAGAGTTTAATAATGTCCTAACCACAGCTGATAGGTTAGGACAACCAGTAACTGCTAGTGAGGTACATGAGTTCAAACAATGCATTAACAATATGCAGCTGACCCCATTGAGAACAAATGGTTGTTTCTTTATATGGTGTAACAAGCAAAATGCAAATGATATAGTGTATAGTAAGATTGACTGGGCTTTTGGCAATTTCAACTGGACTAAGGACTCTGGGCATGTGGAAGCAGATATTTTAGAACTTGGAGTGTCTGATCATTCTCCTATCATAGTTCAAATATGGAAAAGGAAAACTATTCATCCCAAGCCATTCAAACTATACATGGTAACAATGGAGCATAAGGACTTTAGACCTATGGTTGACAGAATATGGCAGCAGCAAATTGATCAGGATGCTATGACTATTATTTGGCAGAAGTTACATAAGCTAAAAGATGAGGCTAAAGGTCTGAACAAGGAGATGGCAAGCTATGAGCAAAGGTTGACACAAATAAGTTAGAGATTGAAGTGTACTCAAGCTAACCTGGTTCTTGATCCTTTCAACCAGATGCTGATAGAACAGGAAAAACAGACTGTGCATGAATTGGAGAAATGGAGTACTATAGAGGAGATGATATTGAGGCAGAAGTCTAGAGTAACATGGATTGATTATGATGATTCAAACTCTAAATACTTCAATGCACAGTTGAAAATTAGAGCCAGCAAGAACACTATCGCTACTGTGTATAATGATATGGGAGTGAAGATCACTGATCCAAAAGCCGTGGAAAAAGAGTTCACTAACTTTTTCACTCAGCTAATGGGGAAAGCCACTAGGTTAAAGCCATGTCCAAATACCAAATTTATTAAAGCAGGAGATTGTCTAACACTACAAAATCAACAGGAACTAATAAAGGAGATAACACATAAAGAGATGGATGAAGTAGTGAGAGATATGCCAAATGACAAAGCTCCTGGAGTTTATGGCTATCCTATAGAATTCTTTACTAAGCATTGGATGACAGTGAGGCAAGACATCTATGAGGCTGTTTCATTCTTCTTTCATACTGGTGAAATGAAGCCGACATAGAACTGTATAGCCATCACCTTGGTACCTAAAGTCCCAGCACCTACAACAGTGAAAGATTATAGGCCTATTGCTTGCTGCACTACGCTGTATAAAATTATTTCCAAGATCCTGACTAAAAGAATCAAAAGAGTAATTGAGGTAATTATTGGGAAGTCACAGTCTGCTTTTATAGAAGGAAGGAGCATTATTGATAATATCCTATTTAGTCATGAGCTATTCAAGGGCTATGATAGGAAGGGTCTATCTTCTAGGTGTGTTCTCAAGGTTGATATAAGAAAGGCTTATGACTCATTGGATTGGCAATTTCTTAGATACATGCTCACTAACCTTGGCTTTCCATAGAAATTCATCCATTGGGTAATGGAATGTGTGTCAACAGTGTCCTACTCTTTAGTACTCAATGGCGGCCTTACCAAGCCTTTTCAATCCAAGAGAGGGATTAGGCAAGGGGATCCAATATCTCCCTATCTATTTTTTATTGCAATGGAGTACTTACAAATAGAGATGAGCCAATTCTCCACCTTAAAGGAGTTCAAATACCACCTAAGATACAAAAAACTAGGGGTGACACATATTTGTTTTGCTGATGATTTGTTAATGTTTTGTAGGGCAGACACAATTTTAGTGAAAACAATGCAAGAAGCCTTTAATAGGTTTTCTGCTACATCTGGACTGTAGGCTAATACAGACAAGAGCTCAATGTATATATCTGGTGTTCCACAGCATATCAAGGAGCTATTACTTGAACTTATAGTCTTCACAGAGGGTCTATTCCCTTTAAGTACCTGGGAGTCCCACTGTCTGCTAAGAAGCTAAACATACACCAATGCCTACCACTGGTGGAAAGGATTACTGAAAGAGTAAACTTCTAGTCAGCTAGGATGCTATCCTATTCTAGAAGATATAACTTATTAAATCTTTGTTGTTTGGAATACAAACATATTGGGCTCAAATTTTTCTATTGCCTAAGAAGATCATGAAGATGATAGAGACCATATGCAGGACATTTCTTTGGACTGGATCAAATGCCATTTCAAGGAAAGCATTGATCACATGGGATAAGATATGTGAACCAAAATTTGTTGGGGGATTGAACATCATCAATATGAGGATATGGAATAAAGCTGCAATTCTGAAACACGTATGGGCCTTAACAATGAAGAAAGATGCTTTATGGATCAAATGGACACATAGTTATGACATAAAGAACAAAGACATTACATCAATGGACGCACCTAAGACAACAGCATGGGTGGTCAGGAAAATCATAGAGGCAAAGAGAGATTTGGTGCAGATGAACTCAATACAAGGCACTCTCATATCAACCCTGACAGACTTGGTGAAACAAGGCAGGTTCCAAATACAAAGAGTTTATATCCAGATGCTGCCTCAGTTTCCCAAAGTTAGTTGGAAAAGCATTCATCTACAAACACAGATTCATCCACGATTCAAATTTCATCTATGGTTGGCTATTCATCAAAGGATAGCAATTGTGGACATGCTAATCAAGTTTGGAATCCAAGAACCACTAGATTGTTTGTTCTGTGCAAGTACTATGGAAACATTTGATCATCTTTACTTTGGCTGTCCAAACACTAGTATATTATGGGAAAGAATACTGAGATAGCTGGGAATTACAAGGAAAATTGAAAGCTGGGAAGATGAACTAGTGTGGATCAGTAGCATAGCTAATAGGAAGAATAGTAAAGCAGGTATCACCACAGCAGCATTTGCGATGGTAGTGTATTGTATTTGGCACGAAAGAAACTCCATAAGATTCAACAAGGGTAGATACATGGTGGATGAGATATGCAAGGAGATTTCTTTACACATGCACATACAAGGGAGATCAATGATCAAATGGCAACAAGCATTGCAAAGTTTAAACAATTATCCTTAGGAGTAGCTTGTATTTGATGATTGTGTTCTTCTCTAGTTAATTCTTGTAATAGTAATAGTGATTAGGAGATTGATGGTCAGCACTAATCTGGTTTTGTAAAGACAGTTTTTTTTTTGATGAAATGAAATGTTATTTTTATCAACAAAAAAAATATTGTATTTTTTTAAATATAATTTTAATTGATGAAATATGAGTTTTATTTGAGATTTTAAAATTAAATAATTTATTTTCTTTTAAACCTTAAGCAAATTGGAAAAAGTAATCTTGGGTATTCTTCTATCTTTAGCATCTAAATAAAATATAAATATTATATCTTTCTACAAGTGTATGATTTTATTTTATTTTTAGCATCCAAATTAAATATGAATGTCATATGTTGCTATTAGTGTATAATAATTCGTAGCGATCCAGCCGGTCATTTTGTGTATTTTAACTTCGTTCTCCTATTTGATATTTTATGTATATGCATGTAATAATCCGACCACTCGTTTTCAGAATTTGTATTCATCTCAGCAGTTTGAGATCATGAGTAGCTTCTTCTGGTGTATTATAACTTGTGTGTATCGTCGGCTTTGGTTTTCGAGTGGTTCAGAATTGAATTAGAAGGATGATTCCCACTTGAGAAGCTTGAAGTTGAAAGAGATGACCAACTTTGACTTTTGGTGTATTTGACCCCGGATCTGAGTTTTGATGGCTCTGGTAGGTACGGATAATGATTTTGGACTTGGGCATATGTCCGGATTTCATTTGAATATTTTAGAAAGTTTTGGCACTATTTAGCAAAAATCGGCAATTTGAAGTTTGGAATGTTCATAAGTTTGACCGGGAGTGTTACATCCCATACTTTTGTAAGTTTGATTTGTCGTAAAATAATTGACATAAGTTCAAGGACAAGATTATTTTTGAGGTTATAAGTATTTATGCTATTTATAACGAATGATAAGTAAAGTCTTGAAGATTAGAGGGTAAACAAATCGAAGAAAATGAGTTTCGTCTAAGTTTGACAATTTGGGATGAAAAAACCGTCCAAGCTATAATACCCGGTATTTATTGACTGGTGATATACCGCATGACCATGATAGTAAGATATATGAAGTATATTAGTATTGAAGTGAAATAAGACCTAGAAATTATTGTGTGAATTATTGGTTAAATGTTGGTATAAAGATGGAGAATGAAATTCGTTATAAGTGGATAAGTGCAAGAATTGTTTTGTCCATGTGGGACCATGATAACTAAAGTAAAATGTGACTAATAGAAAATTTTTATTTCGTGCCTCACACGACTGACACTAGTTGTGTGAGGCCTCTTTTTTGTCTCACAACTGTGTTGTCCTAGAATTTTTGTGGACCCAGATGTGTAAGATATGGGTCCACAAATATGTGATATAAAAAGAGGTCTCACATAAGTAGTGTAAGTTGTATGAGGCACAAAATAAAATTACTCTGACTAATATATGTATATAATCCGGTGGTGTCACATTTTGGGATGGCTATGCTTGCTAAGTATTGAAACGTATAAGTGGGGTGGACCCACCACCCCACGGCCTACCAAGAAAAATTAGTTGGGATCCTTTATTTAGGTGGCTTTCTAGAAAAGAGTTAAGAATATATATATATATATATATATATATATATANCAACTTAGAATATATATATATATATATATATATATATATATATATATATATATATATATATTATAATTTGTATACTATCTCATATTAAGTGTATAATATAAAGCATATCCGAAAAATAGTAATAATAGTAACTATCCAAAATTATACTATACAACAACAACAACAACAACAATAATACTGGGTATGTTGTTGTTGTTGTTGTTGTATAGTATAAATTTAGATAGTTACTATTATTATTATTATTATTATTATTATTATTATTATTATTATTATTTCGGATTTGCTTTAAATTATACACTTAATAAGAGAAAGTTTACAAATGGGATTTTCTTTATTATAAAGATAGAAATTATTTTTCTCATAATAAAAAGTTATCTTTACCCATTTTGAGAATTAATAGTACAAAAATTTGGACTTTTGAGGTTAGATGGGAAATATTAGAATTTAATATAATTTTTTTTACCAATGTCATAATCTTCACGTGTCTATGAAATATTAGTGTATGTATTAACCTATAAAATACCCATGATTTATTAGTAATTAAATATTTCCAAAGTTCTATGTTAGGATGAAGACAAAATGATTATTTTCTTTAACTCTTTCAGGTGGCTTCACGTGGACTTGCTCCCTGTCACGATCCAAAATCCAACTAGTTCTGATAGCACCTAACCAAACCCGCTGGTTAAGCCAATTAACAATTATTCAATTCCAATGAAGTTCAGTAAGAAAAATAAGTAAAAGCAAATATCCGAATCTCATACACTTCCCAAGGACTGGTAGTACAAATCATGAGCGTCTAAGATTTAGAATTTACAAAGCTGATATGAAATAAAGTACATCATCTGTTTGAAATATACATGAACAGATCTTTCATAAGTCTAGAGCTACCATGAGCAAGAGGCACCTATAACCGGAACGCAGGTTCATCTTCAAGTACAGCTTCCGTCGAACACAGCAACATCAGCATCCAACATCTGCACACAAGGTGCAGAAGTGTAGTATGAGTACAACCGATCCCATGTACTCAATAAGTAACAAACCTAACCTTATGTTGAAAGTAGTGACGAGTTGGAACAAAGGTCGGAGTCCAACACTAATAGCCAACAACAGTTCATAACAACATAATAAAAGTAAGAAAAGAAGTAACTCAGAGATAAAATGCTCAACTCATTCACCTTTGCAGAAAATAGGCATGCGTTTCAAGTATATTAGTAAAAACCAAGTCTTTTACCGAAATCGCCAAAAATATGAGTAAGTTTAAAAACTGTAATTTTTCCCAAAGACTTTCAACAAGTAAATATTTTATTTTCAAATGGCATGAGGAAAATACATCTCTATGCCTACATGCCAATGTATGCATGCCAACTGTAATATTATGCAATAATAAAACCATATGCATACTCTCGTTGCCTTAATGCACTCAGTCCTCCCAATCACTCAATCCTCACAGTCACTTAGTCCTCACAGCCACTCAATCTTCACAATCGCTCGGCACTAGGCACTCGCACTCAGTAGGTACCTATGCTCACTAGGGGTGTGTATAGACTCCGAAGGGGCTCCTTCAGCCCAAGCGCTATAATAAGCCAATCATGGCATAAATCAGTAACATCTGCTGCGGCTTGCAGACCGCTCCCATCATCAATCAATAATATTTGTTGCGGCATGAATCCTCAATCCCATCAATATCCTCACAATCAGGACCTCGGCCTCGCTCAATTATCAATCTCTCCAGTATCTCGGGCTCACAATATCATACAAAATCAGCCCAAAAATAATAGTGTGATGTATCAATAAATGGTGACAAAGACTGAGATATGATATGCATATGAATACGTACGACCGAGTATGTAATTGCAATGTAAGTAATAACTCAACAGCAGAAATGACCTCAGTGGGTCCCAACGGAATACACATGTAGCCTAGACATGGTTTTTAACATGGATCACAGCTCAATAGCTCTAGTACGTACAGATTTCATGGTCGCAAATAAGATCAGGTAACTACATAGTACCACGGAAATAGCGGAGTCACAATTCACGGTGCACGCCTACACCCCCATCACCTAGCATGTGCTTCACCTCAACACCAAACACATAACACGTATATTCAGGGTTCATATGCTCAACACCAAGTTTAGAAGTGTTACTTACCTCGAACAAGCCAAATCCAATACTGAGCAAGCAAACGATGCTCCAAAGATGCCATCACTCGCGTACCGACCTCCAAATGGCTCGAAACTAGCACAAAGCAACTCACATACATAAAATAATGCCAAACAAAACAAACCAATTAATAAAAGTCGAATCTTTAATCAAAATCCCAAAATCTACCAAAAAGTCAAACCCGAACCCGCCCCCGGAACCTGACGAAAGTCATAAAATTCGATAACCCATTCAATCATGAGTCCAATTGTACTAGTTTCACCCAAATCCGACTCCGAATTGATGTTCAAAACTCAATAAATTATTCTATAAAACTTTAGGCAAAAACTCCCAATTTTCTCTTTATATTCACAAATCAATTATAAAAAACGAAGATAGATTCGTGAAATATGACCAAAACTGAGTAGAGAATACTTAACCTAATTCATATGGCGAAAATCTCCTCAAAAATTTCCCAAATTGGAGCTCCCTTACTCAAAATATGACCAAATGAACAAACCCTTGATATTAAATATTTTTGCCCAACTATTCTGCCTCGTTTTGTATGCCAAACAATTCCAAAACTCTCTTTTGATGCTTCCAGTAAATTCTTTTTGAAATTACAGTCAAAATAGGCTTTTGAATTATCTAATTTGGCCTTAAAATTAGGGAGATATGGTGTTTTGAAGTTTTAAACGAAGTATGGAAATTTAAGGAATAAAAAATGACATTTTAGTAATTATTTTCCACGAGAAAATTAGCAACGAAAGAATTTTCGTTTTAGCATCCAAAATTCATTCGGAACCTCAGGACACAAACCATATATGCGTTTCAATCACAAAACACGCTACGAACCTGCTTGCGCACTCAAAACATCGAAAATAGGTCATCTTGACCCGATATTGACCATGGTCAAACTCCAAATCCTTAACTAGTTTCTCAACCAATGATCCAAAATACACCCGAGCCCCTCAGGATCCAATTCAATCATACCCACGAGTCTTAAAATATGATACAAGCTTATTCTAAGCTTCAAATCATATCAAACAATATAAAAATGGCGAATCGCACATCAAATCAAAAATCAATGAACTTTGAACTTTTAACTTGCAAAACTCACGCCAAAACATATCAAATCTACCCGGAATAAACCCAAATTTTGCATACAAGTCCCAAATGACATAACAAAGCTATTCTAATTCCCGGAACTATAATCTGAATCCGATATCCTCAAAGTCAACTCCCGGTCAAACTTATGAACTTTCCAAACTTTCAAATTTTCTACTTTTGCCAATTTGTGCTGAAACCTTCGAAAACGTCCAAATGAAAATTCGGGCATACGCCAGAGTCCAAAATCACCATCCGGACCTAACGGAATCGTCAAAATACCAATCAGAGGTCAAATAATAAAAAGTCAAACTTAGTCAACTCTTCCAATTGAAAACTTCCTAGTTGAGAATCCTTCTACCCAATCAATTTCGGATAACCCGAAAACTAAAACCGACAATTTATACAAGTCATAATATATCATATGGAGCTGCTCATGCCCTCAAACTACCGTGCGAAGTACAAATACTCAAAATGACCGGTCGGATCATTACAATCCCATAATAGATATATTTGTCATTGTATATTGTTAAATTATTGTAAAAGAAGATTAAGTTTCTTTCTTTATTTAATCACACACCGCCTATTTCGATGTAATATCTTTGTATATATATAAACTTAAAGGGGGAGTGGCCACATAAGACTTTTTATACTTGTTATATCTTTTTGGATGAAGTTACTTCATGATAAAGATATTTTCATGTTTGTATATATATGCTAAGCAACTTTATGTCTTTCTCGATATTTTCTTTTGCAACAACGAAATATAACAACATTTGTAGTTAGGAGTTCTTTTTTTTTTTGGAAAAAATTCATACTTTGATCTTGAGAATAAGTTACTTTGGTATAAGGAAGCGTTGGTAGCAACATTCTCACTTTGAGTATAATTCTTCTTCCAAGTTTGATTCTTTATCTACGACCTTGTACGAGCTCGTATGAGCAATTAAGGTATGTTAAGACTATCACTTCTTTCCTTTTAGCATGATCCATATGATACAAACGAAATGAGCAAACACACAACTTTCATAAATGACTCTATTCATAGAAGTACTAGGGTCTCAGAAAATACATAAGTTGATAAAGTTTATCCGCATATTGATCTTATTACTTTCCGAGAGATCTTATAGACTTACTTCATTATGTATTGCGTTCATTTATACATGTACATTGACCCATGACCAGATGGTGTTATGTACGTGTGTATTATAAAGATGTAGTACCACTTGATCAGTTGGCATACGTTGATGATTTCGCCCATAGAGGCTGAGATGATATGATGAGATGCCCTTAGAGGCTTGATGATCTTATGTATGCATAGACCTATGAATTATATGTTGTTTACATGCATATGTATGACATTATAAATGTTTCATAATTCTCAGCACTATCCAGACTTACAGGTTGAGACCTTTACTCCATGTTTCTTTCATGTCTTTTATATACTGATTTTCATGCCTTACATACTCGGTACATTATTCGTACTGATGTCTTTTTTGTTGGGACGCTACATTCATGTCTCCGGGTATAGGCAATCAGTTTGATGAGCCCTCTTAGTAGACGAGGTTAGCATTTAGTGAAGGATCGATAAGACTCCACTTCATTCGGAATGCAGCCGAAGTCATCGTGTCAAAGTTTTGCTCCAAAGTTATGGCTAGGACGGGGCCCTGTCCCATTTGATTTCGAATACTATTAGAGGCTTTATAAACACAAGTTCATTATGTACAGTAAGTCAAAGGCCTTGACGACCCATGTGTATTTATGTTTTAAGTACGATGGATCGCTGATACAATGTTTGCCCACTTACAGTTATGCATTACGAGTGGTGGCCATCTTGGCCCATGATGGTCGCAGAAAGAAATAGTTTATCCAACTCGACCTATGTATGTTCTAGTTTTGGTCGAACGATCGTGAGTTATAGAGTGGTTCGCACGGGCCAGTACACTACCGGGTGCCAATCATGCCGCCAAGGTTTAGGGCGTGACAGGGAGTTGACTTTAATGGTATCGGGTTTGGATTTTATTTGCAAGAGTTGGAATAGGTTTGTTATATCATTTGGAACTTGTGTAAAAAATTTGATGTCATTTCGAGTTAATTTGATATGGTTTGACACAAGTTTTGAAAGTTGAAAATTCAAAAGTTTATCAAGTTCGATTTGAGGTGTGTTTGTGATTTTGACGTTTTATGTGTGATTTGAGGCCTTGAGTAGGTTCGTGTCATATTTTTGGACTTGTTGGTATGTTCGGACGGGGTCCCGAGGGGCTCGAGTGTGCATCGAATTGATTTTGGACCATTTCAGCATTGCATGAATTGCTGGTTTTCTGCTGTTATCTGATGCCTCTGGTGTTCTTCGCGATAGTGAAGGTCCAACCATGATCACGAAATGTGTTTTAGTCTACTGGCGGACTTGTTCTTCGCGGACACGATATAAGGAATGTGTTCGCGAAAGGTTGAGCTTATCGTTATTCACGTTCATGTCCTTGGTCATGCGTTCGCGTAGGAGAGCTGTGAGTTGGAGGAATTGTCTTCGCGTTCGCGAGGTAATTGCTGCATTAGCGAAGGTCTGGGTCAGCTGTGCATCACGTTCGCAAGGTCTGTACCGCAAAAACAAAGGTTAATTCTGTGGAGGTGAAGTTTGTGCTTCGCGAACGCGAGGCCTCTCCCGCATTCACAAAGGGTACCCCTGGAGCAATGTATAAAGTACTCTATTTTGGACCTTTGAGTTATTTTATCATATTTTAGTTATGGAGCTCGGATTTGAGTGATTTTTGAGAGGATTTTCACCACATGGACTGGGGTAAGTCTTTTTGACTCGGTTTTGATTATACTCCATGATTCCATCTTCGATTTTGGCCTTTAAGTTGATGAATCTAAAAGAGAAATTGAGGGTTTTTGTCAAAACTTTTGTAAATTAAATATTTGATATTTGAACATCGATTCAGAGTCAAAACTTTCTTGCTTCATGCTTTACTTGACTTTTGAATTAATATGAATATGAATTTCTATGCTAGAAACCATGACAAAACTTATTATAACTTGATTAAAAGTTGACGGACTTTTTGCGAAATTATTGATGTGCTAAACTTGGTCATCGCTATACTTAATGACAAATACATCGCTACGATCGTTATTCTTGAGATATTTGGATTCCATACTTAAGTTGAAGATCACTTTTGAGATTTGTTGAGATACTTGAACAATAAGGTTCTTGAGGTTTATTGAATTGTTATTGGCTTGAGAGTTGTGATTGACGTTCATCTGGGGTAATTACTTAACCACTCTTCTTGATGTTATTCATGCTTCCTACCTTGCTTGTTATTGATATATATATGCTTAGTGAGGAAGAGTATAAAGCACGAAGGGTGAAGCCGTACCATTTCATATACATCATTATGCGGAAAGGATTATCTCGTGCCATTTCATATACTTTATTATGTGAGGAAGAGAGAAAAGCATGAAGGGTGATGTCGTCCCATTGCATTTATATTATCGTGCAAGGACGAGAGTAAAAGCACGAAGGGTGATGTCGCGCCATTGTTTTTATGTTTTCATGTGTTCATGGCACGAAAGGTTTTTTATGCAGGCGAGGACGAGAGACATACATTTTAGTGCGATATCTTTTCCTTATGTATACATTTATGCCTTTATCTTGAGTTGTTGCTGATGCACCAATGTTTTCTATGTGACTTGTCATTGTTGTTCAGTCTTTGTCGTCTACTCTAATTATTGTTGTACTATCCGTGCCTTTTATCTATTTAGCTTATCAAGATCATGCTTTCGTTCTTGTTTGTTATATCAAAATCTATTCCATTTCTCATTTTTTGCACTTTTGTTTAAGCCTTCTACCATATTAGTTAGTGAAATTTATGCTCTCCTTTCATAGTAGCTATCATTACTTCTATGTCTCTCACCTTGTGTATTACCGTTGTCCATATGCACTACCTTGTTTGTTATTGCAACTTGTGTATTTCCCATCTTCTTGATATTGTTATTGGCATTTCTTTCACCTGATTGGTACTGTTACACGTATGCTTGGAGAGGAACAGATAAATGCATGAAGGGTGTTGCCGTTCCATTTGATTTGACATACCTTCATATATTTGGTGAGGATGAGATAAATGCACGAAGGGTGTTGTCGTGCCATTTGAGTTGATATCTTGAGTACATTCCTCATACTATGAAAGATCGCGTATTTACCACTTTTGTTTGATGGTCATCGCTTTAAGGAAAGGATTGGTTGTGATATTGAGAAAATTGACCGTGATTTCTTCTAGCAATCATTTATTGCTTCACATATTTTTTCTAGTACTCTTTTCTGTTATGTATTAGTATTATTCATATTGGAATTCTACTGCACAACTTATATCAGTGAGTATCTTTTAACTGAAAAACCTCGTCACTACTTCACCGAGGTTAGTCAAGATGCTTAGTAGGTACATGGGGTCGGTTGTACTCTTGCACTTCTACACATTGCGTGTAGATCTTGGAGCTGAGATGCGGTGGATGACGAGAGATGGCACTAAAGATGTACCTGCCTTCCGAATTTAGCTACCACTTGTCCCAGGGTAGTTTTAGATTTGAATACCATTTATGTACATTTCAAATAGAAGTTGTATTTATTTCATACCATTTTTTGTAAAAATCTAGTCTTAGTGGCCCATGACTTGTACTATCAGTCCTTGGGATATTTTATGGAATTAAGTTATATCATTTGTTGATCACTTTTATTTTATTAGAACTGTTTTAACTGTTATTGGGCTTACCTAGAGGTTTAGGTTAGGTGCCATCACGACTAGTTGAATTTTGGATCGTGATAAGTTGGTATCATAGTACTAGGTTCGTAGATTTTACGAGTCATGAGCAAATATCTAGTAGAGTCTTGCAGATCGGTATAGTGACGTCCATACCTATCTTCGAGAGGCTACAAGGCATTTCGCTTCTTTCTTTCCTTGTCGTGCGATCTTGTTTTAGCTTGAAAACTACAATTTTGATTCTTCCTATTTATTCATTTGCGATGCTGAGCGCCAATTATCATTATGCTCCGATGACAGGTGATGTTGCGGATAGGCTGCGAAGGGCTGTGGATGCTTGATTGGCGTCGCGATATGTTGTCCAGGCTTGATGTTGAAGTATTGGTAGGTCTTCGAGTTCTTCATTTGTGGTACGAAATGGATTCTTATATCTAGTTAGTAAGAACAGACTTGGGAAGATTGGTTGGTGGCCTAATTGTTGTGATTATGGTGGGTTCATGGTAATGTGTTGATTTGTGTACATCTGGGGGGTTATCTCCTGCATGATGATTTTGGATCGTGTGTATCGTATGAGGTTTCCATTCGGTGGAATACATATATTATCATTTCATAACATTTGGGCAAGTTTGCTTGACTATTGCAAGGATAGGTTGCACTTGGCAGAGTCTTCGGAGTGTTCTATGACAAGTATTACATGAGTTTATAAAGTATTCAATTGATTAGCAGTGCGGGATCGGGGCATCTATGAAGATATGGTATTGTGGATTACTGACGATGTGTTCTATGGCTTCGTCTAAGTGGGAGAGTCTGCTATTGACGATCGGATTGCATGGTCATGCGTTGTATTAGTTCTTGGACTAGGGTATTCTTGCAGATTGGCCATGATTTGAGAAATTCTTCATCGAGGTTGATTTCGAGCAAGGGATCTATAGATGTATGATATAATATGCCTTACGAGTGAATAGGGATCTTGGGAATGAAATCCCTTGGTAAAAGAAATCCCTTGGTTTCATCTTTTAGTTATTAAGGTGCGGGCGAAGTGTGGGTTATCCGATGTCCATTGCCCGCAAAGAGGGGATTCAGAGCAAGGTGGATGACTATCGAAAGGTTTCTGATGAGTTCGAGATTCATATGTGGCATTTGAGGATTTTTCAGATTTGTGCATGGTTAGAGCTTGAGATCGATAGTGAATGGTAACCAGTATGGTATTTCTATATCAAGAATGATACATGGTAATATTAGAGAGATGCAAGAAAAGACTTCGGATTTGCAGAAGGTTCATTCAGAGGAGCATATCAGATAGAGATACTTTTGGGTTGGCAGTCCGTGTGACTCAGTTGAGTTGGAGGAGATCAGTTCTGATGACTTGATTATGTGTTAACGAGTTCCGTAGAATTCACCATAGTTATACCCACGACCCAGAATTGATGTTTCTACAAGTATAGAAGGTATATTACGTGTGGTGATGTCCTCCTGGATTGAGTTAAATGAAAGATTCTCGGTTGATGAGGTGTTTAACATGCTTGTGGTTCAGAGATGATTATGAGATTTTTGTATTTTCACGAGTGGTAATGAAAGTTGCGAGTTCAAGGTTGTGATTTAGTTTTGAAGGGAAAGATATGAGTTCTTGATGACATGGATGATTTCAATTGTTTAAGATAATGTTGTCACTATTTGATGTCACCGGAGGAAAGTACATATTTTGGTAGGTGCATTGTGTTTGACTTATGGGTGTTTGTCTGGTGTTGCGGTGATCACCTGGGTTGGGCTTCTAAGGTTCAGGTTTAGATATGTGGCGTAGAAGATCTATGTCGGTATATTCTGTAAGATGATGGAGTATCAACGACGTATCAGCCATTTAAGTAGTGGTGTTGAGATCGTATATGGAGATTCTGCTATTCATAAGGTTCATAGGCTAGATGTCCTTGTAGGCAGACTATTTCTTGATTGCGGATTGTGAAGAATATTGAGAATTAGATAACTGACGGTATATGTTATGAATAGGTTGCTATGGACTTTTGGAGAGTTCTTTACTTGTTTGGAATGATCAATATTGGTTAGGGGGCTATCTGTTGGCCTAATGAGAATGTGCGTTCTATATCGGATTGGGTTTGCTTACTCTTACACAATTGCCACCGTGGGTATATCATCGGGCACAATAGATGTTATTCTTGCCTTGTTTTATGTTATGTGTTTCTCTCTTATGCTATGATGGGTTGTGAGGTTGCATGATTATCCGCACATATCTTGTAATCCCATTCAGGCCTTATGACAATATGGGCGAGATGGCCCTCACGATGTTGATTTGCTTATTGCACCTAAGTTGTGCTTGCTTTTCTCCCTATTGTATTATTCCTTTTCATCTTTCCACAATTATATTTGTGCACTTTATCATGCTTGGTGGTGGCATAGATGTGATTAGTGAGCCCAAGTATTTTGGCTCGATGGGTATCCCTATGTGGATTGATATATTTGGGATCGGGTTACACGCCGCAACAGAGTTATGTGGGATACCCCTTCCTTGTGTTTATTTCATATTTTATTTTCCCTTTGTGGGATGAGTTAATGAAATTATGCTTTTTTTATATCAGTTGTACCAGTTTAATAGTCCTCGTACCTTGTTTCTTTCCATCTTTTGGGGCATATATGAGTTATTGCTTTGTAACACCCCATAAATTTAAATCAGTTGTGGATGCATTAAATGATTATTCATGTGATGGTTATGAATTGGTTATGATAATAAGTGTACGAGACAAATCATAAGTGATTTGGGGTCCAAGGAGAGGCCTAAGTCTAAGCCAAGTTGGAAATTACATGATAGACTAAAAATTCCAAATGAGTACGCACAAGAACTCACTTTTGACAAGCATATCTACCTGTATATTAGGAGTTGTGTGATGCAAAACATATCAAATTAAATCTCTTTGAGTCTAGTTTCCAACGCATCAAACCGTTCATCATTTGGAGGTGTATATAGAAAGTTATGACCGTTTTCGTGTCCCTTCTGTCGCCAGCGTCCTGGGTAGCGCCGGGCGCTAGCCGTGGCGCGGGGAAATTTCGAGATACTGGAATCAGCGCCACAGGCAGCGTCCAGCGCCACCTGTGGCGCCCGAAACACTATATACTTAATTCGGGGTTCATTTTTACCCATTTATCTTGGCCGAACTTTGGGGTCTTCCTTCACCCTCTCAAGAGCACCAACTCCTACCATCTTCAAGGTAAGCAATCTCCATTAACTTGGTGTGAAATCCATCATTCTTACACTAGTATTGATGAAATCTACTCAAACACATAGATCTTCAAGAAATTCCATCAAGAACTCAAATGAGGGTTTTGCAAGATTTCTTCCAAAACGTAATCCTACACCCTTAGACTTACATGTATGAATTTATTATGGGTATATGAGTGTGAATTAAGTATTGGGACTCTTGGTGTGGTGATTAGAAGCCATAAGTTCCCAATATAAATACATAATTATTGTAGAGATTGGAAGGTGATTATTTGATGGAATTTTGTTGGTTGGGTGTAGATGGATTGTCATACATGTGATGTTGGAAGTTATAAATTGGTTAATCATGATGGTGGAATAAATTATTAATGAATGGTGGTAGTTAGATGAACTAATTATATGGCGATGAGATGTAGAGATTTATGCCTACAAGGTGTTTGATAATATGCCTAAATGGCTTAAGTTATGGAATTGTTACTAATATTGGGTTCCATTGGATGTTGCTATTGTATATTGAAGGTTCTTAGTATTGTGGATCATTGTAGTATCACTAAGTGGTGAAATTGAGGTATGTACGGCTAACTCTTTACGTTTGGGAATGTCTATGATTCTCCCTACGTCCCATTTATCATTACCATTACTAGTTTCCGTCAGAAAGTAATTATGCCTTGGTTCCATGAATAGTAGTATAAATTCTCTAGATGGCATAGTTTCCTAATCATTCGATATTCTATGAGTTTCACTTATGACAAATCAACTTATTATGAATACTCATCTCAGTCTAATCCTATTCACTATTCTAGTATCATGTAACTCTGTATGGTTCATTGTTTCAGTATCATGTATGGTAGTATGATTCTCAGTTCCTGATTCTAAATTACTGAATGTTGAACACCTGTGTTTGGGCCTGAGGCCACAGTTATGTATACATATAATTGGGCCCAAGGCCGCAGTTGCGCGCACACACACACACACACACACACACACACACACACACACACACACACACACACACATATATATATATATATATATATATATATATATTGGGCCTGAGGCCGCAATTTAATATTCAGTTAAACAGGTTGTTCATCATTCAGAAGAGAGAGTATTCATATCCTTGCTTCCTTGTTCAATTATTAGTTTATCAGCTAGCAGTTCAGTTTCAGTTTCACCATTTTTAATTCTTTCTTTATGTTGCTTTACGTACCAGTGCAATTCAAATGTACTGACGTCCCTTTTTGCCCGGGGCCTACACCTCGCGATGTAGGTAACGATTTTCAGGTTGACAATTATGCTTGCTAGGACATCTCGTATCAGCTATTGGTGAGCCCCATTCTTTCGGGGCCTTATTTCTTTTTTGTTGTAGTCATTATAGTATTTCAGTTAATAAGGTATACCGGGGACTTTGTCCCGGTAAATAGTTAGCATCTTCAGTATTCCTTAGAGGCTTCGTAGACTATAACCCAGTCAGTTAGATATTAGCAGGCTTCTATCTGTTAGCCTTGTCGGCTACTTGTTTATACTTGCAGACCTTTCAGTATTTTCCGCATCTATGATATTTTAGTCAGACTCTTTAGTAGATTATCATGTTTTATATTTGCCTCTAGCTCATAGTTATACCACGTGTTGATCCAGCCATACAGTTGGTTCGCTCGGTCACATGCAGTCAGGCATTGAGTGCCGGGTTATGCCGAGACCATGGTTCAAGGCGTGACAAGCTTATCTGATGTACGAATCCCGTTGTGTAAGAATCCATGTGATTTTTGGTGTGACTTGTCGGTTTGGCTGTTTGTATTGGCTGAGATGAGGTTTCTAGAATCGAGATTTGCATTATCGTATTGGGATGAGGAATGTTTGGAAGAATGATACCATGTTTTTTCTCAGAATTGGGCCATGGTCCTTATCAGATGAGAGAGCTTCTTGACTTGCTGATGTCATGGGTGGTTATGAGTTTCTGCATGTTTCTTTTTTCAATAGTAGTGTTGTGAAGGTCTACAGAGAGGTTTTATTTGATACGAAGTGTGTTGTTGGTACCAATATTGTTACTGGTATGCTATGGTGGTCGGAAGTTATTGCTACGAGTATAAGAGCTATGTGAAATATCATGTGATTATACCTTGGGTTAAGGTTGTGGCTTGATTCGGCTTGTTCGGGCTTACACAAAGTATTGATGCAAAATTCGGGTCTTATGATGAGTTTTAGATATTGAGGATTGGGTTCTAAGGTTTATGAGCTAAGGATAAAGTAAGATCTTTAGTTAAGTTGGGTTGTCAGGCTTACATGTATTGGGGTGACGTGGGATCACCCACGTGTATGTTTACAGTGAGCTCATGCAGTGATTTGATGGCTCAGAAATAACTCTTGGCACATTCGAGGCCGAACATATATTTAAGCTGGGGAGAATGTAACGACCTAACCGGTTGTTTTGAGCATTTGCATTCAGCTCGGCAGTTTGAGGTCATGAGTAGCTTTGTCTGGTGTATTATGACTTCCGCGTATCATTGGCTTCGGTTTTTAGTGGTTCAAGATTTATTTACAAGGATGATTCTCACTTGAGAAACTTAAAGTTGAAAGAGTTGACCAAGTTTGACTTTTGGAGTATTTGACCTCGGATAAGAGTTTTGATGTTTCCGGTAGGTCCGGATGGCGATTTTAGAGTTGGGCGTATGCCCGAATTTACATTTTGATGTTCTTAGAAGGTTTCGGCACTATTTGGCGAAAGTCGGCAATTTGAAGTTTGGAATGTTCATAAGTTTTACGGAGAGTTGACTTTGATGATATTGGGTTTTGATTTTTGTTCTAGGAGTTGGAATAGGTTTGTTATGTCATTTGGAACTTGTGTGTGATATTTGAGATCATTCCAAGTTGATTTGATATGGTTCGGCACGAGTTTTGAAAGTTGAAAGTTCAAAAGTTCATCAAGTTCGATTTGAGGTGCGATTCGTGGTTTTGATATTTTTTTGTGTGATTTGAGGCATCGAGTAGGTTCGTGTCGTGTTTTATGACTTTTTGGTATGTTTGGACGGGGTCACGAGGGGTTTGTATGTGTAGGATTGATTTCGGACCATTTCGGCATTGCATGCATTGCTGGTTTTCTGTTGTTATCTAATGCCGCTGGTGTTCTCCGCGATCACTAAGGTCTAGCCGCAATCACGAAGTGTGTTTTTGTCTTCTAGTGGACTTGTTCTTCGTGTACGTGATATATGGAACGCATTTGCGAAAGGTTGAGTTGATCGTTATTCGCGTTCTCACCGTGGGTCATACGTTCGCGTAGGAGAGCTGGGAGCTGGAGGAATTATCTTCGTGTTCGTGAGGTAATTGCCTTATTTGCGAAGGTCTGAGTCAGTTGTGTATTGCGTTCACGAGGTCTGTTCCGCAAACACGAAGGTTAATTCTATGGTGATGAAGTTTGTGCTCCACGAACATGTGGCCTCTTCCGCGTTCGCGAAGGGTACCCCTAGCAGTGTATAAAGTACTCTATTTCGGACCTTTGAGTTATTTTATCACATTTTGAGTAATGGAGTAGGAATTTGGGCGATTTTGGAGAGGATTTTCACCACATGGATTGGGGTAAGTATTTTTAACTCGGTTTTGATTATATTCCATGATTCCATCTTCGATTTTGTCCTTTAATTTGATGAATCTAAAAGAAAAATTTGGAATTTTTGTCAAAACATTTTTAAGTTGTATATTTGAGATTTGAACGTCGATTTGGAGTAAAATTTGAGCAAAATTAGTGTGGTTGGACTCGTATTCGAATGGGTTATTGGAATTTGTGATTTTGTCGGATCTAGGGATGCGGTCCCGGGTTGACTTTGAGTATTTGATTAAAGATTTGACCTATATCATTTGGGTTTGCTTCCTATGGCATTATTTGGTTATTTTGAGTTACTTTTGGCTAGTTTCGAGCAGTTCAGAGGTCGATTTGTGCGGCATGACGCTTCTAGTGAATCAATTTTGGCTTGTTAAATGTAAGTGTCTTGCCTAGTTTTATAGAGGGAATTTTTCCTACTAACTAATATTGTTTGCCAAATACGAAGGTGATGCAAATATGAGGTCACGAGCGTATATGCATGTGCCAGAGTTAACTAAGCCTAGGGGTAGATTATACGGTTCTTTGTGTCTTGTTGGAATATGTGACTTTCTTGCTTCATGCTTTAATAGACTTTTATATTAATATGAATATGAATTTCAATGCTAGAAACCATGATGTAGCTTATTATAACTTGATTAAAATTTGATGGGCTTTTTGTGAAACTATTGATGTGCTAAATTCAATCATCACTATAATTAATCACAAATACATCACTACGACCATTATTTTTGAGATATTTGGATTCCGTACTCGAGTTGAAGATCACTTTTGAGATTTTTTGAGATACTTGAACAATATTGGCTTGAGAGTTGTGATTGGCGTTCATTTGGAGTAATTGCTTAACTACTCTTCTACATGTTATTCATGCTTCCTACCTTGCTTGTTATGGATATACATATGCTTCGTGAGGAAGAGTGTAAAGCATTAAGAGTGATACTGTGCCATTTTGTATACATCATTACGCACGAATGATTATGCTGTGCCATTTCATATACATCATCATGTGAGGAAAAGAGTAAAGCACGAATGGTGATGTCGTGCCATTGCATTTAAATTATCTTGTGAGGACGAGGGTAAAAGTACGAAGGGTGATGTCGTGCCATTGTTTTTATCTTATCATGTGTTCATGGCACGAAAGGTGTTTTCGTGCAGGCGAAGATGAGAGACATTCATTTAATTGTGATATCTTTTCCTTGTGTATACTGATCGCTGCCGACTCGACGCTACACTAAGGTAGGAAGAGCGGGTCGCAATAGCTTTTACCCGAATAGTAGTTCGGGATCGAATTTCCACAGGGAGCTAGTAGTGGAGTTGTAATGTCTGTCTAGTCTAGAGTTGCGGTTGTGCTTCTAATGTCACTTCAAACATTTTTGGTTTTCTTTGATTTTTACAACTACTATTATAAAACTAATGATTAAAACTAAATTATGCTAAGAGAATATTGCTAAGTTGTATTTAATATAGAGAAAGGCACTAGGGTCGTGGCATTACCTAGGTGGCTAATTAACGGGTAGATGTTACTAAAGATAGATTGATATATTTGGGGCTTATGCTATAACCGTTGCACAATTGTACCCACTCCCACACCTCTCGGTAGAGAGAGTGATTTTGCCCAATCGACTCTCTGGAGACCAGTTGGGTAGGCCAATTAGATCAAGCAACTAGGGTTCAAGTAGGGTGATTACTCTCTCGAGATTTAACCCGTTAATTGGGACTACCATTTCTCATGGGTCCATCCCAATTCCTTGTTGGGTAAATTTTGGGGTCATGGACTCTCTTTCTCAAGAAGAGTTAAACCCACAAAGCTAGAATCAATGTTTGCAACCACTAATCCTTAATTAAAACCTAAAATCAACCCAAATAACAAACACCCAATATCAATCTAACCTTAGATAGCAACACCCATCAATTACCCACACTAGGGTTGAGCCACAACCCTAGCTAATAGGTTTAGCTACTCATGCTAGATACAGAAATTAAAGAAATAGATGAAGAACTAAGCATATTAATTAATTGCTAAGAAGAAACTACAATAATAAAGAGCAAATGTGCCAAAAATGGCTACAATATTCGGTCTCACGAGCTCAGCTGCGTTCAGAATATAAAACTTGACCTAAAAATGGTAAAAGGTCCAATTTATACTGGGCTGGAAAAACTGGACAAAAATACCCCTGCGGGGTCAGCGCGGACCGCGACCGTACTGGCTCTTGGACTCATTATTTCAGCTTCTCTGAAGTTGGGAACCGCGGACCGCGTGGGAATGCAGCGCGGCCGCGGTGGAAGTTTGTGCGGCGGCACAGAAACGAGCGCGGGCCGCGTTGCTTGGAATTGGAAAAATTGTGGCTCTCTGAATCTCTGCTCCGCGGACCGCGTAAAAGAGTAGCGCGGCCGCAGAGCCTGACCGCGGTCCGCGAGAATCCAACCGCGGCCGCCTTGCCTTCAGCTTGAAACTGCCATCCTCTGAATCTCCTAGTGCGGCTGCAATCACATTTGCGCGGTCCGCACTAAGTTCTCTCTTCCTCAACTTACTTAGTCTTTGACACTTGAGCAGGTTTCACTCCTTTTTGAGCCGATCTTTGACATTTCATCACTTTGTCGACCAAACCTGCAATCAAGCACAACCTGTGAGCATTTCGGGGCTATTTTGTAGCAATTTATACTTAAAGCATAGGCAAGTAGGGGCATAAAATACGTTAAAATCCTAACTTATCAACTTCCCCAAACTTAAGCCTTTGCTTGTCCTCAAGCAAATAAAATACGACCCACCCCTTAAAGGAAAATCCAAGTAATTCCAGCTATCCTAAAGCAACCTCAACAAGCATCAATTGGGACTAACAATTGCCCTCAATACGAATGCATCATTAACACATTTAAACTTTGAAAAACCATGGATCAAGTGTGACACAAGAGCATCAAGAGTTGCCACATTTCATCAAAGAGCTTCTCTCAATTACTTTGGTCATTGTGGAACCCAAACTCACACATCCTCAACTCTCCCTAAGCGAACCTCACCTTTTAGAGTATTAACACACAAATCGAGGTTGATGGAGTTTCACTCATCTCTCTCAAGAAGAAGGTCGCAAGTGCGGCTCTAGGTACCATATGCTTGCCCCTTATGTAAGTATCCACTAATGTAGGTTTCCTTCAACTCAAGATCCTATAGGGCTTTTGTGGAGTCATTATGAAGGCTTTTGGGTAAGGGTAGGACATGTTTTTATTCAAGTGGGTTCAATCTTTCCTTAAGCACTTCTTTTGATTCATTTTGGCAAACTCTCTTGACTCTTTTGAGTATTTCACTTCTTTACAAGGGGTTAGAGAGACACATTGTCACTCTTTTTTATGCAATTCAAAACGTTTCTCCTTTTTCTACTTTTTCTACACCTTTTTCACTTTTGTTTTCATTGAATCCCTTTTTATTCTTGTTCACTTTGGACTTTCTTTTTGTCTTTTTCTTTTCTTGCTTTTTCATTGCCTTCCTTTTTTTCTTTTGCTTTTGTACTTCTCTACCACTTTGTTTCCTTTCTTGTCTCTCCCCCCCAAACTTAGACATTTGCCATTACTCAAGGGAAGATTTGGGTGCCAAGAGAGGGTAATCATTTAGAACGGGTATAGGCTTGTAGCATTGGTTCTTGAAAGAAAAAGGTTTAAGGCTCAAATGGGTTAACTAGGGATCATCTTTTTGGTAGGCTATGGAATTGTTCAACTTAACATTCAGATCAAGGAGAGCCTATAATCACTTCTAAAGTCAAATTTCACCTAGGATTTCGCCTCAACAAACATTCAGGGCAAGTTCTAGACCATTGGCTTGGGACTTGGACTCACAATTCGATTCCTCACCACACACGCTAGGGGATTGCTAAAGACATCGAGTCGAGGGCCCACAACGACCTTAGTTACGATTCAAGCACACAATGGTCCGAAAAGACCACATGATGATTGTTTGGTCAACGCAAGAGTCTCAAAACCACGGCTTTCACCATCCTAAACACAACATTATGTCTTTGACCATGGGATCAAAGGCAAATGTGCTAGGCCCAAGTGAAGCTTTGCTTGAGGTACCCTTAACTACAACTATCAAAAACAAAAGAAAAATCAAAGAAACGGACTCAAACCCTTAAGAAGGTTGTTACTCCATCCATCATCGGGAAGAGCCACCCGGTTCACACACTACTCCACCCTTGTGAAGAACCGTGGCCTTAAGAAAACCAAGGGCTTATTGGAAGCGTCAAAAACAAAACAAGAGGCTACGAGCCTAACTATAATGCTAAAAACGAATTTTTTTTGCGGAAATAGAAAATAGAATGAATATTTACAATAGGGAATTAGAATATACAAACGGGGGATGAATATATACAAAATGTAACTTAACTTTATATACAAACCAAAATAGAAGATAAAAAGTACTCAATGAAAAGTTTTATACATTCCAAATAGAAAATCAACCAAAAGGAACAAAAAACTGAGTTATATATATACAGTCATCCAGATAATCAACAAAAAATGTAGGGCGCACCGCCACGAATAAAAGCTGGCATTGTCCCCAATGCCAACTATCCAACTAAGCATAAAAAAAAAGCATAAGAAAGGATATAGGGGCTCCCTAAGCCAGGTCCGTCTGCATGGGATCATCAGTGGTCCCCAAGTCCTCCCTATGTGCGGGAGCCTCAGACTGGCTCACGGCCTCCTGCTGCTCAACTGCTGGGACTGGAGCCTATTCCTGGACCGGCTGGATGTCAGGTGCATCCTGAGGCAAAGTGGAGGAGGCCTCCTGTGGGACTGCCACCTCAATAACTGCATCCGCTGTGCTGGGGAGCTTTCTCTTCTTCCTAGGCTTCCTGGGTACCTGCTCCTGCTGTGGCTGTGACACTGGTGCTGCTGGTGGAGGGGCTGGATCCCCAAATAACAAGTCTAAAGGCATCTGATCTGCCAATAGCTTTTCTACATCTTTCAGCAGCTCTTTCACAGACTCTTTGGAAGCCCTTGACCTCCTCATCTTCCCGTGCTCCTTGGCAAGCTCCTTCAGAGCCTTGCCATGGGACTCCACAACTGTAGTCAAAGTAGCCTGTGTCTTCATAATCCTTTCCTGGTTCTCCAGGAGCTTCTTCAAAGTGTCCTCAATGGATTGAGGAATCTGACCAGGCTGAGGTGCAGATTGGGTCTGAATGGTGGAAGACAATGTGGACAACTTGGATGTCGCAGCTGACATCCAGTTGTTCAAACTAGCCAATGTCTGGGTCAACTGATGGGCAGTGAAGGGATGAGTCCTGGAAGATGGCAATCTCGGGCCAGCTAAAGTACTGGGACCAGCAGTAAAAGAAGGTCCCGGAGGCAAGTCCTTAACTGTAGTGGCAGCAGGTATGCTGGAAGGCTCGGTAGAAGGCTCTACCGCAATTGGCTCCTCAGACTGGCCAGTTGGGGCAGAGGCAGGTGGCTGGTAGTTCTTGGACTTAGGGTTGTCCGGACCCTACATACTGTACCAAGAGTAAGGAGCCACAGGCTTGGTCTTGACATCATATCTCTTCTTCTCCACCTCCATGTCCTAGAAATACATTGAAAGGGTGTTGGGAAAAGGATAATTGCGGTCATGCTCTTGGCCCACGGCAGAAATCACACAGGACATGACATTGCCCACATTGATAGGGTACGTGTCCATAATAGATGCAACAAGAACCGCCCAGGTAAGTGGAATAGTCTGATCGTGGGTAGAAGGGTCAAGCCGGCTGCATACAAATGTCAACCACCCTCGAGCCTCAAAGTTGAAGGTCTTCCAGAATATTTTCTTCCCTGCTTGCAACCACTCTGGCACAGTACCTGGGATTGCCAAGTACTGGGCCAACCAAGGACGGAATTCCTCACCCATTGCTAACTTAGGCAAATAAAGTGACTCATCTTCATCACGGAACCCCAAATACTCATTTAAAGATTTTCCATCAAACAACACTGTTTTATCTCGAACTTTGGTCACCTTGGTATCTTTGACAATGTGAGCTACATTAGAGTAAAACTCCCTGACCATGTGCTCATTAGCATCGATGCACTTCTCCATGAAAAACTCCCAGCCCCATCTAGTTCTAAACTCCCTCTACACATTAGGGTTGTGGGGTAAGAGGTCAGTGTCAATAAAATTCCTCTCCGGTATCAACTTCCTCACCGGCGACCACTCCCTAAACTTGTGAAATGCCAGTTGACTCACAAATCGATCTTCCCAGACTACAGGTTTTCTAGTTCGTTCAATACCCCCAATCTGAGGCTCACTTCCCTCATCTCTGCCTGCACTCTCCCCAGATAATGAAGCTGTGGGGGAGGTGAAGTATTGCCCACTACCGGCTGCGGACTCGTCAGAAGAATCCTAGACTACATTCACTGGTCTTTTGGAGGTGGGTGATGGTGGAGGGGTATCAACTAGGTGGAGGGGGTCGGTTATATGAGTTGGGACTAAATCGGAGGAGATGTCATTGGAGGGCACGTACTCACTCCCCGACGAATGAGAAGCAGCCTTATCAGTAGCTCTTATCAATTTCCGGGTCTTTTTGATGTTCTCCCGAGCCTGGGGAGTGAGTTTTGCAATTCTCTTTCCTTTACCCCCTCGTGAGGAACCACCTCTCCCGGGTTGTTGTGATTGTTTGGCGCCCCTTTGTTTAACCATTATCTGCAAAGATAAGCATCTAACATTGTTAGTTTAAGCACATGCAGTGAAACAGATGAATGAAATAGATTGCAGAGATAATTTCAGTACACAGTTGCAGAACAGGTTGCAGAACATAGCACCGCCGACCGTACTAAACAGGAGTGCGGCCGCTTTGGAGGCACCGCGGACCGCACCAAAGTGACCGCGGTCCCCGCTGGGCAAAGGCCCAAAATCACCACTCTCTAATCTCCCACCACGGTCCGCACAGAAAGGGACCGCGGCCGCGGTGGGCCAGCGCGGACCGCACAAACAGCAATGCGGTCGCGCTGGAGACATTTAACTTGCAATCACAAAAGCACCGCGGTCCGCACAAAAATGCAACACGGACCCCGTCAGGGCAGCGCGGTTGCGCGAAGGCGACCGCGGTCCACGCTGAGCTAGGGTTTACGGGCACTAAGTTAGGGTTGCATTTTTGCTATTCTTGTTCAGGTTTTTACACGTACTTTGTCCCTACTCAGTTCACCCATTGATTAAGCATATTCAGTACATTACCCTGGTTTTAAACTACCCTAAACTAACAATTAAATAAAAAGAAGAAGCTAAAACTACTGAGCAAGCCGTAATAAAAATTAAAATATGAAATGAATTAATCACAAATGCATGAAGTGTTACCAAGTTTGTGAAGATTGAATGCAATTAGTCCAAGCAAGTCAGAAAATTGGTCTCAGGAAAGGATGAACAGTAGAATTAGGGCTCTGGGTTTTCAAATTGCGAAAATGGTAAAATGAAACCCTTGGGCCCTATTTACAGAAAAACTGTGAGCCCCATACTCTCCTACCAGCGCGGCCGTACAAAGGCGACCGCGGACCGCGCTAGGTTTCAACATATGATGTTTCAGAAGGCAACCGTTGCGTGACCGCGTTAAAGTGTACCGCGGCCGCGAAGGTCCACCGCGGACTGCACAAACTTGACCGCGGCCGCGGTGGAAAACTTCAGAGAGCAATATTTTAGGAACATGCCAGCGCGGACCGCGCAAAAGTGTACCGCGGCCGCACTGGCAAACTTCAAAGACTGTTCAATTTGTTCCAACTTGTTTTGCACTGCATCAACACAATTCCTGCAACATCTCACAACCAATTAGCTCAAAAATCCTAAACTACAAAGAAAATCAAAGAAAAAGAAAAAGACATGGGTTGCTTCCCAAGAAGCGCCTGATTTGACGTCGCGGCACGACGCATGTTACCATTAAATCACTTCAAATCAAGAAGCGCCACCACGTGGCTCTCATCAAATTCTCCAAGAAGCAAATGAAAGCTCGTCCAACAAGTTTGTTAACCATTCGATCAATGAATGGTAAGGAATAATAGTCACTGTGGGGCACTTTGTTCAAATTACCATAGTTCATGCAAAACCGCCAACCTGTATCTAGTCTTGTGGGATGCCACACATCATGGAGATTAGGCATCATTTCATGCTCTACTGCAGATAGTCTACCTTAAAGCTCCAAAAGAGGTGTTGCATCATCCTCCAAGATAATATCGGGCTCAAAAATTGTGAGGCAGAGGTGTGACTCAACTTGTTTCACTTACAATACCGGAGGCACCTCAGAGTTTCCCGGTGATCAAGGTCCAATGACAATTTACTGGACTCACACGATTCCATGACATGTAAAGCATCTATGCACATGACTCTGCTTGCATCATCATTTACATCACGATCTTGAGGTGCGGCCATAAGGGGATCTTCAACATTAATCACAGAACTTGTCTCATCCATTATCGCAGCTGTGACGATGTCAACAAATGAGCATACCTCGGTTCCATTAGGTTTCCGCATGGACTTGCATACAGGGAAAACAACCTTCTCATCACCCACTCGGAATGTCAACTCTCCTGCTTCGACATCAACCAATGCCTTCCCCGTAGCTAGGAAAGGTCTCCCAAGAATGATCGGAACTTCAAAGTCCACTTCACAATCCAATATAACAAAGTCGGCTGGCAAGATGAATTTATCAACACGGACAAGTACGTTGTCTATTATACCCAAAGGCCGCTTCATTGACCGATCTGCCATTTGAAGTCGCATTGAAGTTGAGCGAGGTTGACCAATTCCCAATGTCTTGAAAACCGAATATGGCATCAAGTTTATGCTAGCCCCCAAGTCACAAAGGGCTTTGGCGAAATCTGCACTTCCGATAGTACAAGGGATAGTGAAAGCTCCGGGATCCTCAAGTTTCGGGGCCATAGAGTGAACGATAGAAGTTACTTGATGCGTCATTGGTATTGTTTCACACTCCATCGACCTTTTCTTCGTCACCAACTCCTTCATAAACTTGGCGTACCCCGGCATTTGCTCAAGTGCCTCCACCAAAGGCACATTGATTGTAAGGCTTTTCATCATATCTATGAACTTGTTGAATTGATTGTCACTCTTTTACTTTGCTAACCGCTGAGGATAAGGTGGAGGTGGTCTAGGCAAAGGTGCCTTGGCTTTTGGCACCTTCGGCTCCGGCATGTCAATTATGTGCTCCCTAGACGGGTTCACGGCCTCTTGAGTGTCCACCTCAGCCTCATCATTATCTATCCTCACTTCATTGTTCACATTTGTCTCAACCACATCTTCAATAATCAAAGGACCCGCATCTCCTTGGAACCCAACATCATCATTCACAATTCGATTTTCATTCGAGGCATCACCGCCTCTCCCACTTCTCGTTGTGACTGCCATCACATGATTGTTACCTCCCTTCGGGTTCACTACCGTATCACTTGGTAGAGCACCCTTAGGTCGGTTATTCAAAGCTTGAGAAATTTGGCCTAGTTGCACTTCTAGGTTCCGGATAGATGTGTTATGAGAAGCCAATTGTGCATCGGAGTCTTGGTTCTTTTTCATCATCTGCTCGAACATCATCTCTATCCTCCCCATATCACTTCCTGAAGAACTAGACCCTTGAGATTAAAAAGGGGTGGGTTGTTCGGTTGTTGGAACATGGGGGGCCTTTGAAAGCCTTGCCCCCGGTTGCCTTGGTTTCCGCCATTATTCCACCCTCCTTGATTGTTGTTGTTGTTGCTCCAATTATTATTGTTCCCATTCCAATTGCCTTGATTGTTACCTTGGTTACCCCAATTGTTGTTTTGATTGTTGTTGTTCCAATTGCTACCACATTGTTGTTGGTTATTGTTATTCCAATTACCGCCGCCTTGTTGATTGCCCCAATTGCCTTGGGGACGCCATTGTTGATTTTCTTGATTTCCTCTATTCCCTTGGTAGTTATTGACATATTGACATTCCTCGCTTTGATCATCATAGCACTCATTCGAATAACCACCACCATCATTGTTGTTGTCAAATTGCTCACCATTACCTTGAGGTTGTTGTTGACCTCTTTGCCTCCTTTTTAGCATAGAAACACCTTCCATTGCATTGACTTGGCATGGGTTTTGAACTTGTTGCAATTGCGCCTTCGCCAATTGATTCATAGTTGTTGTAAGCTCGGCAATAGCTTGGCCATGATCATTCAATTCCTTGTGCAAATGGATGACTGTGGGGTCACCTTGGGGTACATTTGCTCGGCTTTGCCATGCCGAAGAGGTGTTGGCCATTTCATCAAGTACATCACATGCCTCTTGGTAAGAAAGTTTCATAAAGTTCCCACCGGCTAATTGGTTCACAATGCACTGATTTGTGGTGTTGATGCCCCTATAAAAAGTTTTGTTGGATCATCGCCTCGGTCATGTCGTTATTAGGGCACTCCTTCACCATTGTTCTATATCTTTCCCATATCTCGTGCAAAGGTTCCATTGGCATTTGCTTGAAAGTTAGAACCTCATCCTGAAGAGCCGCCATATGACTTGGAGAAAAGAACTTGGCAATAAATTTGTCCGCCAATTCATCCCATGTGGTGATAGAATGATTGGGGAGCCTTTCTAACCAATCCAACGCTTTACCCCGAAGAGAGAATGGGAAAAGCCTCAATCTCAATGCATCCTCGGACACGTTTGTTTGCTTGCTACCCCAGCAAGTATCTACGAACCCCTTCAAGTGCTTGTAGGCATTTTGATCGGAGGCGCCCGCAAAATACCCTCTTTGCTCGAGCAAGGTCAACATAACATTTGTGATTTGAAGGTTCCCGGCCCAGATTCAGGGAGGAACAATGGAAATTGCATATCCTTGATTCGGCAGCATGCGAGGAACCGCTCTAGGAGGTGGCGGAGGAGGGTCTGGGACGTTGTCATTTGCATTGGCCTGGCGGCCTCTTCGTGGTCCTGGAGGTACAAGAGGCACCTCCTCATCTCCAATATCCTCAACCTCCTCCCCCGCGAGCACGTTTCCAAGAGGGTCATTTCCATTTAAAGCCATAGTACCTGAGTAATCGACACAAACAAAATTAGTAAACAAGAAGGAAAGAAAATCAAAACACAAAACTAACCAAACAGATAGTCAACACCGTAAGCTCCCCGGCAACGGCGCCAAAAACTGATCGCTGCCGGCTCGACGCTACACTAAGGTAGGAAGAGCGGGTCGCAATAGCTTTTACCCGAATAGTGGTTCGGGATCGAATTTCCACAGGGAGCTAGTAGTGGAGTTGTAATGTCTATCTAGTCTAGAGTTGTGGTTGTGCTTCTAATGTCACTTCAAACATTTTTGGTTTTCTTTGATTTTTACAACTACTATCATAAAACTAATGATTAAAACTAAATTATGCTAAGAGAATATTTCTAAGTTGTATTTAATATAGAGAAAGGCACTAGGGTCGTGGCATTGCCTAGGTGGCTAATTAACGGGTAGATGTTACTAAAGATAGATTGACATATTTGGGGCTTATGCTATAACCGTTGCACAATTGTACCCACTCCCACACCTCTCGGTAAAGAGAGTGATTTTGCCCAATTGACTCTCTCGAGACCGATTGGGTAGGCCAATTAGATCAAGCAACTAGGGTTCATGTAGGGTGATTACTCTCTCGAGATTTAACCCGTTAATTGGGATTACCATTTCTCATGGGTCCATCCCAATTCCTTGTTGGGTCAATTTTGGGGTCATGGACTCTCTTTCTCAAGAAGAGTTAAACACACAAAGCTAGAATCAGTGTTTGCAACCACCAATCCTTAATTAAAACCTACAATCAACCCAAATAACAAACACCCAATATCAATCTAACCTAAGATGGAAACACCCATCAATTACCCACACTAGTGTTGAGCCACAACCCTAGCTAATAGGTTTAGCTACTCATGCTAGATACAGAAATTAAAGAAATAGATGAAAAACTAAGCATATTAATTAATTGCTAAGAAGAAACTACAATAATAAAGAGCAAAAGTGTCAAAATGGCTACAATATTCGGTCTCATGAGCTCAGCTGTGTTCAGAATATAAAACTTGACCTAAAAATGGTAATAGGTCCTATTTATACTGGGCTGGAAAAACTGGACAAAAATGCCCCTGCGGGGTCAGCGCGGACCGCGCAAAAAGGACCGCGGCCGCACTGGCTCTTGGACTGATGATTTTAGCTTCTCTGAAGTTGGGAACCGCGGACCGCATGGGAATGCAGCGCGGCCGGGGTGGAAGTTGGCGTGGCCGCACAGAAACGAGCGCGGGCTGTGTTGCTTGGAATTGGCAAAATTGTGGCTCTCTGAATCTCTGCTCCGCGGACCGCGTAAAAGAGTAGCGCGGCCGCGGAGCCTGACCACGGACCGCGAGAATCCAACCGCGGCCGCGTTACCTTCAGCTTGAAACTGCCATCCCCTAAATCTCCTAGTGCGACCGCATTCACATTTGCGCGGTCCGCACTAGGTTCTCTCTTCCTCAACTTACTTAGTCTTTGACACTTGATCAGGTTGCACTCCTTTTTGAGCCAATCTTTGACATTTCGTCACTTTGTCAACCAAACCTGCAATCAAGCACAATCTGTGAGCATTTCGGGTCTATTTTGTAGCAATTTATACTTAAAGCATAGGCAAGTAGGGGCATAAAACATGTTAAAATCCTAATTTATCATATACATTTATGCCTTTATCTTGAGTTGTTAATGTTGCACCTATGTTTTCTATGTGACTTTTCCTTGTTGTTCTGTCTTTTTCCTTTACTTCAATTGTTTTTGTACTATCCATGCCTTCTATCTGTTTAGCTTATCAAGACCATGATTTCCTTTTTGTTTGTTATATCTAAATCTATGTCATTTCTCATTTGTTGCACTTTCGTGCGAGCCTTATACCATGTTAGTTAGTGATATTTATGTTTTCCCATCTTAATTGCTATCATTACTGCTATATCTCCCACCTTGTCTGTTACTGTTGTCCATATACACTGCCTTGTTCGTTATGTGTATTTTCCACCTTGTCGTTACTGTTACTGGACTTCTTTACCTGGTTGTGTACCGTTACACGTATGCTTGGTGAGAAAGAGATAAATACATGAAGGGCATTGCAGTGTCATTTGATTTGACATACTTTCATATATTTGGTGAGGATGAGATAAATGCACGAAGGGTGTTGTAGATCCATTTGATTTGATATCTTGAGTACATTCCTTATACTATGAAAGCTCGTGGATTTACCACCTTTATTTGATGGACATAGCTTTAAGGAAAGGATTGATTATGATATTAAGAAAAATGATCGTGATTTCTTCTAGTAATCATTTACTGATTCATATATTTGTTCTTGTACTCTTTTCTGTTATGTTCTAGTATTGTTCCTATTGCAATTCTACTGCACATGTTATATTAGTAAGTATCTTTTAACTATAAAGCCTCGTCACTACTTCACTAAGGTTAGTCAACGTACTTACTGGGTACATGGGGTGGGTTTTGCTCATACTGTACTTGTGCACCTTGTGTGTAGATCTTGGAGCTGAGATTTGGTGGATGACGGGAGTTGACACTGAAGATATACCTGCCTTCCAGATTTAGCTACCACATGTCCCTGGGTAGTTTTATTTTTGAATTTTGTTGATGTACATTTCAAACAGAAGTTGTATTTATTTCATACCAGCTTTCGTAAAAATCCAGTCTTAGTAGCTCATTATTTGTACTACCAGCCCTTGGGATATTGTATGAAATTCAGTTATATATTTGTTGATCACTTTTATTTTATTAGAACTGTGTTGACTGTTATTGGGCTTACCTAGCGGGTTGGGTTAGGTGTCATCACAACTAGCTGAATTTTGGGTCATTACAATGCATTTGATATTTGGTGATTTGCATGGATAGTTAGGATTGGTTTCAGGAAGGTTATGAAGTGAATTGAGACACTTAGTCTCATTATGGGAGCTTAAGTTGTAAGAATTAACCAATGTTTGACTTTTGTGTAAACGACATCGGATGCATGTTTAGATGGTTGCAATAGGTTTGTATGGTGATTGTGAACTTTAATCATATATCTGGATTTTGATTTGGAGGTTCCTAGTATGTTTCGATGCAATTTGCTGAAAGTTGGCAATTTGAAGGTTTGGAAAGTTCATAAGTTTGACCAGGAGTTGACTTTGAGTATATTGTACTCAGATTGTTGTTCCAGAAATCAGTATAGGTACGTTTTATCATTTAGAACGTGTGTTCAATGTTTAGGTCCATTCCAGGTTGATTAGGCTTGAATCGGACGCTTGGTTGAAGTTGGAAGTTTATGAACTTAATAGATTGATCTTGATCGACAATTCTTGGTGTTTATATTTATTTCAGTGTTTGGAGCCTTTGAATAGGTTTGGGGGAAATATTAGGACTTGTTGGTATGATTGTAAGGGGTCTTGGGGGACTCGGGTGTATTTCGGATAAGCTCCGGACCATTTTGATTTTTGTTCGCAGTCAGGTTCTGGTGTTTTCCCACCCGCGAGGTTTGGAGCGTAGGTGCGAGTCCATAGATGTGGACAAGTGAGCGCAGAAGCAGAATTTGGGCTTGGGACAGTGAGTCCACATGTGTGAAGTTTTTAGCACAGAAGCGGTCATACATTCGAGTCGGTTTCGCAGGTGCGGCTTCGCAGAAGTGGATGGTCCGGGATGCTAGTGAGCTCACAGATGCGAGTATATTTCCGCAGAAGCGGAGTGACAGAAGCGACATATGTACCCAGAAAGGCAGAATCACTGGGTAGTGTTATTTTAATCGAGGGTTTGGTTATTTTATTAGATTTTAAGATTTGGAGCTAAGATTAGAGTGATTTTCATCCACTTGGATTGGATAAGTATTTTTAACTTGGATTTAATTAATTCATGATTTTATTATTGATTTTAGCTTTTGGTTGATGAAATCTAAGGGAAAAGGTTGGGGTTTTGTATGAAAAATTAGAGAATGAATATTTGATATTTGAACCCCGATTTGAAGTCGGTGGATAAAAGTCGTATATTTGGACTCATATTGGAATAGGTGTGCTGTATTTATGAGTTTTGTCTGGTGCTGAGGTACGTGCCTGGATTGATTTTTTGGTTGACTTCGTGTATTTGTGTAAAGATTGAACTTTTATTATTTAATGTTGTTTCCTTTGGCTTTATTTTATGTCATTGAGTTATTTATGGCTAGATTCGAGCCGTTCAGATGTCGATTCGTATAGGAACACTTTTCTGAATAATTATTTTGGTTTGTTTGAGGTAAGTATCTTACCTAATCTTGGCTGGGGTATTAGTTACCCGATTTATTGATGTTGTCTAAGTGGTAAGGGTGGCGTATATGCGACCGATTTATTGATGTTGGCTATGTTCTAAAGGTGGCGTACATGTGACGGGTTAAGCTCATGTGCGTGAACCGAATTTAATTCATGTTCGGGGTAGTTTTTAGGCTATATTAAGCTTTATTTTGAATATTTGTGATTCTTTCTATCATGCTTTACATGTTGTACGACTATGTGATTTTGTGAATCATGTTAGATATTATGTGTAGGTTAATCTCCTGTTCAGACATGATAATTGCTATTTTTTGGAGGTGTATCCGCCTAATCTGAGCTATAATTGTACATTTTATCACATGCATATACTTTAGTAGGGGTGGAAAATGGGCGGGTTGGGCCGATTTTGGGCGGATAAAAATAGGTTGAGTCAATAATTGGGCGGGTCAAATGACCCGTCCAAAAGTTACTTGGGTTAAGATGAGTTGGGTCTAGATGGGCTAAAATTGGGTCATAGACCAACCCGCCCAACTCTTATCAAGATTTACTTCATATGTGTTGTTCTTATGAATTGTATAATCACTAAATAAGACTCTTTTTTTCTTCTATTGTGATCATATATAACATATCAAACAAAAAAAAGTTATTTCTAAGATATTTTGGCAAAGTTACTCATGGATCAATTTGGGCTAAAAATCAGCCCAACTTTAAATGGGTTGAGATGGGTTGGGTCAAGATGGACTGAATTAATAAATGGGCAGGTTAATAATCAACCCAAGCTTGGGCGGGTCATTTGGGCTTGGGCCAAATTTGACATCCCTACACTTTAGCATGATATTTTATCATTCTAGGAGTACTTGATTTGATATCCATTGATTGTATACATGTATTCTTGTATATGCTTTCTATATTCTTAATTGGTTTGATAGCACGTGAGTTATCTGTGCAGGTTGAGTTGATTGTGGAACGTGAGTTATCTGTGCGGTTGTTATGGCACGTGAGTTGTCCGTGCAACGTGTGGATAAGAACCCCTCCCTTCTAGGGTCATCCTCTCATGTTTCTCGATGACGACGTACATGCGGTCGTGGAAAACTTATCAGTGTTGGGTTTTTGTATATCTTCTCTATATGCAAATTCCTTGGGTATATACATGATTTTGCTGCATATCTTTTCTATATGTCGATTATGTACTTGTATACATGCCTCTTTATGGAAATCTTCTCTATATGCTGCTTTCTGTTAATGAAATGATACACAATACATATCTTCTCTATATGTCTCTTTCTATGTATTTTGACTTTCCGTTTATGTATATCTCCTCTATATACTGAATTGTTATCCTGTTAATTCTTCGTTCATATCTTCTCTATGTGCACATGAGCTTACGTGTAGCTAGGCTTAGATTCTTGCATTTTTATTGCGTATTGTTTGTATTCGTAACTTGTACAAATTTCATTGTGAGTATCATTGATGATACTTGCCACTAACTCTTTGAGGTCAGTCATGATACTAATGGAGTATATGGATCGTTTATACTCATACTGCAATACTTAGTTAATTATGCCGATCTAGGTGTGGGACTGTCACATCCCAATTTCCACCATAGGCCTTGGTGGCGCCCAACGCTGCCGTTAGGCAAGCCAACAATTAAAGCAATACTTCCAAAGATAGTTCAAGACGCATCTCAAAACCAATAATGAAATAAATTTCCGTAATCACCATCTGCGATTGCAATCTCCATTTCATGATCGCGAAGAACAATTCCTCCCCTACCCCAACAACACTCTGCGATCGCGAGACCTGCTCCGCGATCGCAAAGCACACCAGACATTGGCTAAAATATTGCCAAATTCAACATGCTTTGGATGGTCCGAAACTCACCCGAGACCCCATCCAAATATACTAACAAGTACATAAATATAATCTTGACCTACTCGAGGTCTCAAAACACGAAAAATAACATTACAACCAAAAACTGCATCCCAAACTAAACTAATCAATTTTTCAAACTTTCAACTTCTTTCAATTGACTACGAACGCAACAAATCATACATAGACAATTGGGAATGGAACCAAATTTTACACACAAGTCCAACATGACAATACGAACCTACCCCCAGGATCTGATATCACTAAAGTCTGCTCCAAGTCAAACTTAGCAAATTCCAAAACCTTCCAAATGCCAATTTCTAACAATATTTGTCGAATCACTCCCAGACCACCTGAAACTCGATCTAAACATACGCCCAAGTTCAAAATCACCATGTGAACCTACTGAAACCTTCAAATCCTGATTGCGAGATCATTTACTTAAAGTGGTGACCTAACTTAAACTTAGCCACCTTAGGCCTCTATCATGGAACTAAGTATTCTGAACTCAACGTGAACCCTTCGAAACCAAATCGATCATTCTCACAAGTCACAAAATTGGAGAAGCATATATGGAACGTCTTAAACAAAAAAATGGAGTTCTAGAAAGTAAAACGACCAATCGGGTCATTACATGGCTAAGCTCGTTTATTCTGGAATTATGGCTTAATATGAATGTTGATATTTGAATATTGGTTTGATAATTTAATTTATCATATTGGGTTGTACATTCATATCTTAAGCCTAATTATTTTACTGCCTAGATAACAGTGACATACTATATATGAATATTCAACTTGAAAGAGGTAATTCTTGATTACAATAGGATTGAATAGAGTGTTGTTTGAACCTAGTCATTAGGGAATTGATTTGTGAATATGAACAGAAAAATACCTATTTGTCGTGCTTTGTGAATAGTGCAAGAAATTGTAATGCGTTATTTTTATATCTAATCTCATAGAAATATAGGGTTTAGAATAAATTATATAAGTGAGTAGAAGTGGTCAGATTTATACAAGCATTATTCCCCTTGCATGTTAATAACCCAGATAAATTAATAAGTCCAGTCGATTCAAGAATTCAACAGGATTGTTACCTAACCATGACCCTAGTGTAACGACCCGACTGGTCGTTTTGAGTATTTCAGCCCCGATCCCCTATTTATTTCCTTCTCTATATAGTATTACTATTATGTAATAGACCGGGATGTTTGATTTTCGTTTCGGGTGAGTTTCGGAGTGAAATGGGACACATAGTCCCTAAGTCGGAGGCTAAAATTGATAGAGTTAACCGTAGTTTGACTTTTATGTAAACGATTCGGAATGGAGCTTTGATAGTTCCATTATCTCTATATTGTAATTTGGACTTAGGAGCATGTCTGGATGTTTATTTGGAGGTCCGTAGGTCATTTCTGCTTGAATTGGCAAAAGTTAGAAAGTTGAAGGTTTGGAGGGTTGAGAAGTTTAATCGGGAGTTGACCTTATTGACATCGGGGTCATTACAATTCCGAAAGTTGGAATAGGTCCTTCATGTCATTTATGACATGAGTGCAAAATTTGAGGTCAATCGAAGTTGATTTGGTGTGATTCAACGTTAGTCTTGGAAGTCGGTTCATGTAGGCTTGAATTGGGTTATGATTCGTTGAATCGATGTTGTTTTATGTGATTTTTGGCGTCGAGCATGTCCGTTATGTGTTTTGGAACTTGTTGGTATATTTGGATGGGGTCCTGTGGGCCCCGGGTATCATTCAGATTGAATTCAGATCAAATTTGGACTTGTGTGATTGCTGAAGTTAGACTGTGTCTGGGCAGTCGCACCTGCGCATTATGGGCAGCAGGTGCCGCACCGCAGAAGCGACCTTCGAGCCGCAGAAGCAAAGTTGTCCTTGCCCAGCTGGGACCGCAGGTGGGGCCTTGTCATGCCCCAAACCTGGGGAGGCATGGCTGGTGTCACGACCCCGGTTCGCCCTCCGTGCACCATCGTGACGGCACCTAGTCTCTACGACTAGGTAAGCCTAAACTTGCAGAAAAGAAAACCAAAATTTGCGGAAGTAAAACAATCTAAACAGAAATAAAGGAAATAAACAGCTTTTAAGGGTGCCGCTCGGCATGCACAATATTAATTTCTCAAAACCAATACATAAATCCAAGACACGGAAACCCATGAATCAAAAGCTAAGAAGTACTACATAGCTCTAACTCCAGAATGTCTAACAAGAACTGAAATATAGAAGGGCTAATACTAAACAGCAAGAGTAGAAAGAGACTCCTCGGTCTGCGGACGCGGCAGATATACCTCGAAGTCACTATAGCAGTCGCCTCGCCTCAGGAGTGGTAGGACTGAGTCGAAGTACCTGGATCTGCACATGAAAAACATGCGCATGAAGGGCATGAGTACACCACAACGGTACTCAGTAAGTGCCAAGCCTAACCTTGGTTGGGTAGTGACGAGGAAGGTCAGAGCCCTACTGAGGATAAATAAGGTTTAACAGTGTGAAATAAACAGTGTAAATAAGTAAAACAGAATATGAAGGACATCAACAACTATTGCAAAGTCAAGTAAAACACAGTAAGAGAATACAGCTCAGCTCCAAGATAACAACCGGGGATCTCCCAGTATACCGTCCTATAGTCCCCAAATATAAATATCATATCCAGTGGATCTCCCCGGTGCAATACCGTAATCCAACTCATAAATGCGCGGGGATCTACCGGAATACCACATCCGTAGTACCAAATATAAATACTCAGTGCTGGGGAATCTACCGGGTGCAATCCCGTAGTTCCAATGTAAAAGTGCAGGGGGATCTCCCGGAATACAATTCCGTAGTCCCAAAGTAAACATACAGGGGAGCTCCCGGGATACCGTCCCGTAGTCCCAAAGTAAATACACAGCAGCAACAAGAACTCAATTCAATCAAATTTCATACCAAAGTCAGACAGATAATTCTAACCTAGCATGCTTCACGTAATAAAAATAAGGCAGTTAAGTCAAATAGAACAATGTAGTCAAGTAGACATGCTTCTCTAGACTAATAGCAGGCTAAATTTCCAAATAGTGTAAGCAATAAAAGAAGAACACAATTCCAGTCTATTTTTAATGAAATAAAAACCGGATTTCAAACAATTAGCACAAGTACGCGCTCTTCACCTCACGTACGAGGCATTTCAATTATCACAATATCAATCCTAAGGGGAAAGATCCCCCACACAAGGTTAGACAAGCCACTTACCTCGAACCGCCTCAAATGTCAACCCGAAACCACGTTCTTGCCACGAGTATCCGACTCCAAATGGCCCAAATCTATTCAATTAAATTTCATAATGTAAATAACACTTCAAGTAACAGATTCTACAATTAAATTCTAAGCTAATACGCGAAATTAGGTAAAATAACCAAAATGCCCCTCAGGCCCACGTCTCGGAATCGGGTAAAGTTTATGTTTTCAGCATCCTCACACTCACCCCAGTTCATGCATACCAAAATTACCAAAATCGGACCTAAAATGGTCCCTCAAATCATCACTCAAAGGTCTCCAATACTAAGCCCTAGTTTTCCCCAAATTTTCACCCTTAATTTCTATAATTTCTAGCTCTAATCCGTGAAATAATAGCATAGGAACGAGTTTTAGGTCCAAATTCGTTACCTCAATGAAGTTCCCTTGAAATCCCTCTTTCAAATCGTCCCAAAATCTCCGAAGCCGAGATAAAAATGGTGAAATGAATCTCAAAGTCGCGAAACCCCTTTTAAAAATAAATGCCCAGCAGTTTTCGCATTTGCGGTCCCGCTTCTGCGGAACAAATGTCGCATCTGCGATTTCCTACTTAAAGGCCAAAATCCGCATCTGCGGTGCGGTACCGCTTCTACGGAAAATATACCGCATCTGTGGTTCTTAAAGAGATGGCCAAAATTCTGCTTCTGCGGCCGCTTAGCCGCTTCTTTGGCGCCGCACCTGCGGAACCCAAACCGCAGGTGCGGTTATGACAGCACCTTAAACTCCAAAATTTCCTCCGTCAACCATCCGAATTCACCCCGAGGCCCCCGGGACCTCAACCAAAGGCACCAACAAGTCACAAACCACTACCCAAACTTGTACCAATCCTTAAAACACCAAAACAACATCGAAACCTCGAATTAACCATGGATTTAAGCCTAAGAACTCCAAAATCCTTAAAAATACGCTTTCGATCAAAAGGTCTATCAAACCTCGTCCGAACGACCTGAAATTTTGCACACACGTCACATTCAACCCTACAAAGTTACTCCAACTTCCAAAATTCCATTCCGACCCTCAGATCAAAATGTCACTATCGAACCGGAAACTTCAAAATTCGACATTTCGGCATTTCAAGCCTAAATTAGCTACGACCCTCCAAATCACAATCCGACCACGCCCCTAAGCCCGAAATCACCTAATGGAGCTAACAGAACCATCAGATATCCATTTTGAGGATGTCTTCACACTGTTCCGACTACGGTCAACTTTCCAACACATAAGCTCTCATTTAGGGACTAAGTGTCCCAAAACTCCGAAATTCAAAACCGACCATCCCAACAATTCAAAATAGTAGAAATAAACTTGGGGAAAGCAGTTAATAGGGGATCGGGGCGTAAATTCTAAAAACGACCGGCCGGGTCGTTACAGCTGGCACCTGGTGCCGTGCTGGCCCGAGCGAACCACTCTGTAACTCATTTTTTTGTAACTATCATGGGCGAATATGGCCACATATTCTAATGTACAGCTGTAAGTGGGAAAACACTATATCAGCAAACCATTGTACTTAAAACAAGAATACATATGGGCGGTCAAAGGCCTCTGACATACTGTAAATATGAACCTCTATCTACAAAGCCTCTAAGATTATTCGACATCAAATGGGACAGGGCCCCTGCCTAACCATAAGCTCGTAGCATAATTTTCACACGATGACTCATAGACTCGGCTGCACTCCGAATGAAGTGGAGTCTTACCGATCCTTCGTTGTATGCTAACCTCGTCTATTGTGAAGGCTCGTCAAACTGATTACCTATACCTGCAGGCGTGAATGCAGCGTCTACAACAAAAAGGATGTCAGTACGAATAATATACTGAGTATGTAAGGCAGAACTGAAATATAATAATAAGTCAACTTTAATGAAAGAGATATAAGAGTCACCTAAACCTCTGCAGTGCTACCGTATATGCATACTTATTATACTTATATGTATATATATCCTCTTTGGAACCATTATCCATATCAATGCATGACTACCCAACTGATAAATGGCAACTGCTCAACCGGCCGTAGCGCAGTGGTAAATGCATGACTGCCCGACCGGCCGTAGCTCGGTGGTAAATATGTAACTGCCCAACCGACCGTAGCATAGTGGTAAATGATGATGCATATAATACCATTATGAACATTAATATCTTTATCAAATACCTCAATAGGGAACTATATACATACTTAGATATGCTTGAATATCACTTTACGGGAATGAATAACATAGACATCCTTAACTGCTAATAGTAGAACCACTTATGGAATATCATTACATTTACGTATCGTTACTTGGTTCATGCCAAAAGAAAGAAGGATTAGCCTTAACATACCTGAGCTGCTTCTCTTGAAAATCCATCTTACACACCTCAATTGCGAAAAATACACATAACGGCGGATCGAAGTAGGGAAAAATCCGTATGACCTTCCTGAGAAAGATTCTACCGTACTCTCTTAGAATCGCATTTTACGCTACTGTTGCGTTATAAGGGTTCATAAGAATTCACCTTGAGAATGAGAATTCTATCCGTTAGCTATGCATTCCTCCTTAATGAATTGGGGGGGGGGGGGGTTGATTGTATCATAGTTAAGAGTCATCAATTTAAGCAAGGTTTGATTACTTAGCCAAACTTTTTCTCTAAATGCCACCTTATCATATGCATTAAGGCCTCATTTGTTTGCACTTAATGGAGATCTGAATCTTAATCATTCAGATCTCAGACATTAAGTGCGTTTGTTTTTAAAGTCTGAATCTTAATAATTCAGATCTTAATCATTAACTGTGTTTGTTTTTTTTTACTTCACATCCACTTAATGGGACTGAATAGGTTTGTATGATTAAGATCTGTAACAGAGACTTAATTTCATTAAGATGCTATCACATATTCATTATTAACTGCCGCCACCACCTACCATTATCAACTATCACCATGCCCCCCCCCACCACCATACTCAACCACCACCACCACTCCCACCATCACCACCTCCACCACCACCATGCCACCAATATCCTCAATTATAGCCGCCACCATTATTGACCATCACTACCCACTATCTCCACCACTCTGACCACTATCATTCTCGCCCACAATTAATACTCATCCACCTGAACTACCAAAAACGACCACCCCATCACCATCAACAACCACAGCCGGCACTGACCAACATTATAACCTACCACCACCCACCCACCACCTTCCTCAGTCACAACTAATACCACCGCCAGCCATTATTAACTATCACCACCACCACCACCACTATCCTCAATCATAATCGCCACCACTACCAATCACTACTAGATACTAGCATGAACCATCATCATCAACCAAAACTACCACCAACCATCGCTTCTAGTCGGCATTCACCTGTTAGCCATCACCACCAACAACTATCAAAAACTATATATTTTATTGATATAATATTATATTAGTTAGTATTTTATTTGAATTTTATATTTATTAATTTTCAAATAAAGATAAATTTATACATTCAGATGTTAAAAATCAGACAGTCTTAATTATTTAATATTCGAATCTTAATACACATCTTGATATATTCAGATGTCTTAATCTTAATACACATCTTGATATTCAGATGTGTATTCAGATTCAGACGTCTTAATCTTAAAAAAAAACAAATGAGGCCTAAGAGTCATCTTTTTGAGAAAGGTTTGCTGCCATGTTAAGCCTCCTTAAACTTATCCAAATATTCACCCCTTTTTCTTAATCAACTTTAATCTGCCACTAATCCAATAATTAATCAATTACCCACATAATTAAGAATTATCTTAAATTACTTAAAATACTACTTACTTTTAACGCACCTTATACACCTTACTATCATGGTCATGTGGTACCTTGTATGGAACTTGTCCATAAATGCCGGGTATTATAGCTCGGACCATATTTTATCCCAAATTGACAAACTTTGACGAAACTCATTTTCTTTAACTTGTTTACCCTTTCACCTTCACGAATTTACTTATTACTTGTTTGAAATAGCATAATACTTATAACATCTAAATAATCTCATTCCCTAGTCTACGTCGACTACTAACAATGAAAGATTAACGTACAAAAGTGCAGGATGTAACATCACTTCCGAGCTTTCATCAATTCACTTATGGCGTACTTTCACATATGAAAATATGGGGTGTAACATCATTCCCCCCTTTGGAACATTCATCCTCGAATGTTGACTAATGCACTTATCATTTTTCTAACCTATGTCTTCCGAATACTTTAGTACTCTCCATGCCATTTAGGCAACTCTTTTGTGAATAAATCCAAAGGCCAGGGCATTCCCCCCTTTAGGCCTCTTTCTCACACCATGACTTGTGGTCGGAATCCTTCCAATATCATAATTATTGCTACCTTCTATCATGCAGCCTGTATGAATCTGACCTTGTAATGCGCCTATACGACTCTTCTCTCCTTTCTGCTTTTAGCCAATCTCTAGGCCTCACTTTGTGAACATATACAGAAGTGTCCCTCTGCGCATCTATAGGCGTACTGAAGTTCTTTGCTCGGTACTTTGTTGAACTTGCGACTATTGCTATATCTTGTTTCATAGACTCGGTTATCTATCTATATGACTTTACTGCATCTAGGTAGGTCATACTATACCAGAACTCTTACTTTGGTTTTATTATTATCGAGGTATGCTACCCAATTCCAGGTTACTCTCTCGCTTCTTGTCATAGATGTATAAACCCAAGTCCTTCAAATTTTCCTTATTACTGTTCATCTAAAGGATGGAATCCTTATCTCCTCTCATACATTGGAGCTTTATCCATCTACTGTTGATTCGCCTTAACGTTGATCCATAATCCACCACTGATAACTTGAAACTTTTTACGTAATGCATTGTCACTAGTGCTTATATCTCTCTTCCTGAATGGTAACTAATGATAATCTTCACTAGCTGGGTACCTTGTACCCTTTTTCAGCTTACTTCTTGTACTTGTTGAAACTTGTATCTACCTCCTAATTCTCTTGTTGCTTTTTACCATAAGGGTGCGTAGATATTCATGCCTTAAGGCCCCTTATCAAGAAGCTTACAAGTCTTAGTACACACATGATCTGCTGTAGACCCTATATTTACTCATCATAAGCATGATGCAAAATCGAGTTCCTCTGACTCAACTCTTCCACAGCCACATGCAATCTCTTACCAACTGTTTATCTAGATGTAGGTATCATCTTATTAAGAATAAAATAGAATTTAGGAGTCTGAATTCTTACAAGCGACTACCACACGATTTAGAGTAAGAAGAAAGAGTGACAGTCCTAAATGCCCAGTAGCCTCCTGCTTATAAGTGTGGTGCACAACACACCCATTAACAAGACTCTACTAGACACGGCTTGTAGACTCCCTAGGACAGAACTGCCCTGATACCAATTTGTCATGCCCCAAACCTGGGGAGGCGTGGCTGGCACCCGGTGCCGTGGTGGCTCGAGCGAACCACTCTATAACTCATTTTTTTGTAAATATCATGGGCCACCATGGCCACATATTGTAATGTACTACTCTAAGTGGGAAAACATTGTATCAGCAAACCATTATACTTAAAACATGAATACCTATGGGCCGTCAAGGATTGTGATATACTGTAAAAATTGAACCTCTGTCTACAAAGCCTCTAAGAGTATTCAATATCAAATGGGATAGGGCCCCTGCCTAACCCTAAGTTCATAGAATAACTCTTACAGGATGACTCATAGACTCGGCTGAACTCCGAATGAAGTGGAGTCTTATCGATCCATCGTTGTATGCTAACCTCGTCTACTATAAGGGCTCTTCAAACTGATTACCTATACCTGCAGGCATAAATGCAGTGTCCACAACAAAACAGACGTCAGTACGAATAATGTACCGAGTACGTAAGGCAGAACTGAAACATAATAATAAGTCAACATTAATGAAAGAGATATAAGAATTACCTCAACCTCTGCAGTGCTACTGGATATTCATACTTATTATACTTATATGTATATATATAACCTCTTTGCAACCATTATCCATATCAATGCATGACTGCCCAACTGATCAGTGGTAACTGCCCGACCGACTATAGCGCGATGGTAATTGCATGACTACCCGACCCGTCGTAGCTCGGTGGTAAATATATAACTACCCAACCGGTCGTAGCTCAGTGGTAAATGCATGACTGCCCGACCGGCCTTAGCTCGATGGTATATATGTAACTGCCCAACCGGTCGTAGCTCGGTGGTAAATGCATTACTTCCCAACCGGTCGTAGCTCGGTGTTAAATGATGATGCATATAATACCATTATGAATATTAACATCTTTCTCAAATACCTCAATAAGGAACTCGAAAGATACTTAGACATGCTTGAATATCACTTTACGGGAATGAATAACATAGACATCCTTAACTTCTAAGAGTAGAACCACTTATGGAATATCATTACGTTTACGTATCATTACTTGGTTCATGCCAAAAGAAAGAAGGATTAGCCTTAACATACCCGAGCCAATTCTCCTGACAATCCATCTAACACACTTCAATTACAAAAAATACATGTAACGACGGATCGAAGTAGGGAAAAATCCGTATGATATTCATGAGAAAGATTGTATCATGCTCTATGAGAATCGCATTTTTCGCTACTGTAGCGTTATAAGGGTTCATAAGAATTCCCCTTGAGAATGAGAATTCCATCCATTTGCTATGCATTTATCCTTATTGAATTAAGGGGGAGAGGGGGGGGGGTTTGATTGTATCATAATTAAGAGTCATCAATTTGAGCAAGGTTTGATTACTTAGACAAACTTTTTCTCTAAATGCCACCTTATCAAATGCATTAAGGGTCATCAATTTGAGCAAGGTTTTCTGCCACGTTAAGCCTCCTTAAGCTTATCCAAATATTCACCCATTTTCTTGATCAACTTATTAATCCCCCACGAATCCAATAATTAACAAATTACCCACATAATTAAGAATTATCTCAAATTACTTAAAATACTACTTACTTTTAATATACCTTATACACCTTACTATCATGGTCATGTGGTACCTTGTGTGGAACTAGTCCATAAATGCCGGTTATTACAGCTCGGACCGTATTTTATCCCAAATTGACAAATTTTGACGAAACTTATTTTCTTTGACGTTTTTACCCTTTCACCTCACGAATTTACTTGTTACTTGTTTGAATTATCACAATACTTATAACCTCAAAATAATCTCATTCCTGAATCTACGTCGATTACTTACGACGAAACTTTAACGTGCGAAAATGCAGGATGTAACATATAACTTCCGAGTTTTTATCAATTCACTTATTGCGTACTTTCACATATAAAAACATAGGGTGTAATAGGTTGTTTATCTGGAGAAGCGAACTCGCCAATGTGGGAAATGCATCGCACAAGCAGAATGGGCTAGCCAGCCCTAGGGTCGCAGAAGCGGAGGACCCTTTACAGATGCGCATGCGCAGAAGCGCTTATGGGTCTGCAGGTGTGAGTCTTCAGTGCATTTGTGGGAACCACACCTGCAATGGATTTTTCGCAGGTGCGGCGTCGCAGATGCGACCCCATGTCCGCAGAAGCGAGATCACTAGCAGAAAAGGCCTGGTTCGAAGTTTTGATTTTATTATTCATTTTTGGACCTAGACAGCTCGGTTTGTGGCGATGTTTTAAAATAATTTCAAGGAAATATTTGGGGTAAGTGATTCTAACCCGGATTTGACTTTATTTCATGAATGCAACGTTATTTTCATCATCTAATTAGTGATTTGAGTTTGAAATTGGGGGAAAATTGTGAAAACTTCTAAGACTAAATTTGATGTTTTGAAAGGCGATTTGAGGTCAAATTTAAGTAATTCTCATATGGTTGGACTCGTTATTGAATGGGTATTCGAATTTTGTAATTTTGGTCAGGTTCCGAGAAGCGGGACCAGGGTTGACTTTTTGAGTTTACTTTTTGTTTCTAAAAAGATTGCAACTCTATTGTTCGGAATAGCTTCCTATAGTTTATATATATGGTATGAAGTTGTTTTGGCTAGATTCGAGCCACTCGGAGTTGGGTAATTGAGGTAAAGACTTACTAGTGGACTGAGTTAGCGTCTTTTGAGGTAAGTGTCTTGCCTAACTTTGTGGGGGGGGGGGGGGGGTTACCCCTTAGGATTGGTGTTGTTTTTGTGTAAATTGTGATATGTGGAAGCCGTCTACGCAAGGTGACAAGTATGTACACGGGTTAAATATTGTAATTTACTAGTTCTAGCTATGTAGATTTACCTCATGCCTTTAATTGAGTTATCATAATACGTCACATTGATCATCCTTAGTCTATCTTCACATGCTTTACTTGTCTTACCTCTTAATTGTTAATTGCCTTTACATGCTTAGTTGAAATTATTATTTCCTCTGTTCCTTATTCATTATTTACCCGTCGAGTTCCCTACTTGAAATTATAAATTCTTGGGATATCTTGTTGTTGAAATTTGCATTGAGCTATATAGGCCGTGATTCACATCGAGGCAAAGTTATTAAGTTGTGAAATACTATTCTTGTTGAGTTAGTCATTCTGGTTGTTATTGTTGAGACTCTTGTGTATATTGTGGTTGAGCCATGGGATGTTTATTGTGGAAATCCATTGTTGATGACTTCTTTGGAAAGTTGGGATATTGGACACTTGAGGTGCGATTTGTGATACATTGTGATATTGATACGCATGAGGTGGTATATGGTTTGGGGTTGAAACGCATGGGGTGAGATAAGGTGGGTTTGATACGCATATTGCTAGTAGAAAACTACTTGAAACCGTGCAGTGTGATAAGGTGGGCTAAAACGCGGGAAGCTGTTTCGGGAAAAATTATTTTCAAAACTAATTCAAGGCTCCTGCGGTAATATAAGGAAATGTTGTGAATTGTTTTGTGATTTGATACTGTATACGGTAAAAATCAGAGGGTCCGATTTTATGACACTTCGTAAGCACGTCTCTAAAGGCTCGAGGCACGGCTCGAGGTTCGACCCAGAGGGTTAACAATGTTCAACCTCGGGGCAATAAAAATTGGTGGTTATGATGGCAAAACGGGAAGTTCCCAAGACACGTGATTAAAGCTGACCAAGTCTATTAGGCTAGTACAAGACCGTACCGTGGCATTAAATGGATGTATCAGCCGCGTAACTTTGTAATAAATGCATCTGTACCATGTTGGGATTTCCCATCATATATAAAGGGGGTCCTTGTCATTTTGTAAGGGAGATAGCACACAATATTGAATATAAGAACAAGAACATTCCCTGCTCTCTAACTTAAACATATTCTCCTTTGATCTTATTACTTACATTTATTGCTTACATTTATTGTGTTTCATTAATTGTTCTTCATTTATTACTCGTTATTGATCATAAAGAGCCCTCATCAAGGCCCTTAGAACTGTTAGTTCTCTGTCGGCCGTCCACAGCCTAACGTTTAGCTCAACCCCGAGGCCTCGTATAACCTAGCTCGAGGCCCCGATTCTCAGTCACTCGGTTTGTGTATCACGCTATCCTTAAGCTTTTACTTTGCTTTCTAGTCTCACACTTAGCATCTACTGTCTAACAACTAGCATAAAAATAAATCATGTATTTTTAGAAGCACAAAATCAAATCTAATTACAATTACCATTTTCAAGGTAAACAATTTGGCGCCCACCGTGGGGCTAAAAATAATAGTGATTGTTTTCTTGCTGGTTTACCACATAACGCAAGATATCTTTCACGCTTTTTCTTGTCCAAGAATCTTTGATTTCAGGTCAAAATGTCAAACTCAGTGAATGCACATGAGAACAACGATCCTGAGGACCATGGAGAGAATGGTGTAGTTGTTTCAGGTGTCAGTATACCACCGCGAAACCCTGAGGACGCACCAGAACCAATTCCCGTGGACGTGGTCTCCCGAAACGCCGAACACGTCGTTATAAGCTGCCACACCGACATGAGTATCCGCCAAGAAAACCAACAAGAAGCTCAGAAAACCCCAGCTCGGGAGGAACGAGAGGTTAGCCTTTACGTCATTTTTGAGATGTCGTAGGCACAACAGCTAGCGATCGCTTAACTGTAGAGCCACCAAAAAACTCCGAGCACAGCAGCACCGGAAACAGCTCCTCGAGCCGAACAAGGACCAGAAAGATCAACCAACAACGGGTCAACAGCCGATCCCGCTATGATAAAGATGCTCGAGGACCTCACAAAGAGGATTGAATCGGGCGAAAAGAAGATAGAAGCAAATGACAAAAAAGGTGGAGACCTACAATTCAAGGGTCGATCAGATCCCAGGCGCACCCCCGATCCTAAAGGTTGTAGATTCAAAGAAATTTGTACAAAAGCCATTGCCGTCAAATGCCGCTCCAAAGCCCATTCCGAAGAAATTAAGAATGCCTGATCTCCCGAAGTACAACGGAACCTCGGACCCCAACGAGCACATCACTGCATACACTTGTGATGTAAAGGGGAATGGCCTGACGGACGACGAGATTGAATCTGTCCTATTGAAGAAATTCGGAGAAATACTTTCAAAACGGGCCATGATGTGGTATCATAACCTAGCCCCGAATTCAATAGATTCATTTTCCATGCTGGTAGATTCTTTTATAGAGGCGCACGTCGGTGCCATTAAGGTCGCTACAAGAAAATCCGACGTCTTCAAGATCAAACAAAGAGTAAACGAGATGTTGCGGGAGTTTGTATCTCGTTTCCAAATGGAGCGAATGGAATTACCACCAGTCTCTGATGATTAGGCAGTGTAGGCCTTCACTCAAGGTTTGAACGAACGAAGCTCGATAGCTTCAAAGTAACTAAAGCATTACTTGGTAGAATATCCCGTCATGACTTGGTCGGATGTCCACAACCGATATCAGTCAAAGATTAGGGTCGAGGATGACTAACTAGGAGCCCCCATGGGCTCAGTATATCCTAGCAGGCTCTTGGCAAAGGAACCAAGGCCAAACAAGGAAAGGTATTAACCGTACACTGAAGATCGAAGAAACGCCCCAAGGCGTAACATACCTCGAAATGATCGAAGGACAGACCGAGGTCAGGATCCTCGGGGACTCGTGGGCAGAGTCGGATTCGAAAGACACACAGGACCGCCGGAGGCACCCCGATTGTCCGAATACAACTTCAAGATTGATGTTTCGGAAGTCATCTCTGCCATCGGTAAAATCAGAGAAACTAGGTGGCCAAAACATGTACAATAAGATCCGTCACAAAGGAACCCCAACCTAGAGTGCGAGTTTCACGGCACACACGGTCATAGGACCGAAGATTGCTGACAGCTCCGAGAAGAAGTAGCCCGACTAATCAGCAAAGGGAATCTCCAAGAGTACCTCAGCGGCCGAGCCAAAAATCAATTCCGGGAAAGAGAGGCGAACGGGAAAAATGAAACAGAAGAACCACAACATGTCATCCACAGATTGTTGGGGGAGTTGACATCCCACAGGAACCCATTGTCAAACGAACAAAAATATCCATCACCAGAGAAAAACGAATTCGAGGTTACATACCCGATGATGCTCTCACATTCAGCAAAGAGGACATCGAGACCCTGTCTCAGCCAACGACACTGGTAATCTCTTTTCTTGCAAATACATTTCAAATTAAACGTGTACTTGGGGATCCAGGTAGCTCGGCCAACATTATCAGGATGAGGGTGGTGGAGCGGCTCGAACTGCTCGACCAAATCGTGCCCGCTTCTCAAGTCCTCAACAGATTCAACATGGCGAGCGAGATGATGAAAGAGGAGATCACCCTCCCGGTCAACGTGGCCGGCACAACCCAAAATGCCAAGTTTCATGTCATCAAAGGAGACATGAGATACAATGCCTTACTCGGAAGGCCATGGATACACTGCATGAGAGCAGTACCGTCAACCCTTCATCAAATGATGAAGTTCCCAACAAAGGATGGAATAAAAACCGTATACGAGGAGTAGCATGCAGCGAGAGAGATGTTCGCGGTGAACGATGTGGCACCGGCATCGACACCTTCAACATCGAAGGAGCCAAAGGATGAGCAAATAGCAAAGTAGCGATCACGAGTTGCGTTCTAGGATATACCCGAGTCAATTAGCAAAGGGTTGTACCGCATCCCCAGAGCAAACATTTGAGGAATATCGAGGCTCGAAGCGCCATCACTACTAAGGTATAACCGTCTCCCTTTTTATTTACATTTTATATTAACCTATGTGCAGGAGTCTAGTTAGAACAATCGAGGCACTCCCCAGCTTGAAGACCTTAGGTTTTAAAGCATGCGTAGCACTCTTTTCCTTCAACCGGATTTTATCCTAGGAAGGGTTTTATCGTCAAGGTTTTTAACGAGGCAACAACTATATGCTACCTAAGGAGAACTTAACAAGTATTCAATGCTTCTCTTCAATCAACCTCGAATACTGGGGGGCATCCCCTCAGGAAATCATCCCCTCGAAGAAGCCAAGATGTGCCAAAAAGGGTCTCAATAGGAAAATGATGTATCCGGCCAAACGGTCGAATGAACCATGTCCGCATAGAATAATTGAACCCTTGACAGCGAAGATATGTATACTTGTGCCAAGTAATCAAGGAATATTTTTCCATCAAAACACTTTGCGCTTCATAGAAATCTGCTATTTTTTCAAGAAACGGCTCCAGAGCCAGAAATTTCTCGGACACTCGGGGACTGACATCAAAAACTCGAAGCCGTAAGACCTTCGGGCTGGAAACTTCGAGCTTGTAAGCCCTCAATGAGGCAATATCAAAATATACAAAGAACGACTCCAAAGCCAAAAACTCTCGACGACTCGGGGACTGACGCTGACGATCACTCCATTGAGATATCAAGAACCCGAGGCCATAAGACCCCATGCGGGCAACCTCAAGCCCGAAAGCCCTCCGCGTGGCAATATTAGGAAACGTAAGACCTCCACGAGGTGTTATCAACGGTATAAGACCTCCATAAGGCAATGCCAAATCTATAAGACTTCAAGCCAGGCACGAATTACACTTGTACCAAGTAACCTATCTATATGACCTCGAGCCAGGCATGAATCATACTTATGCCAAGTAACCTATATGTATGACGTCAAGTAAGGCATGTTCAAATTTATAAGACCTTGCAAAAGGCATAACCCCAATCTTAAAAGTTAAGGCTATATATTCGAACTTGTAAGACACCTAAAAAGGCATACCCTCGATATAGTTACCGAAGCTACTTCACTCGGGGACTAAAAGGCTATGGCCAAATAAGATGACTACGGTCACAAGGCAGTACCAGCCAAACTAACGCGACTCGGGGACGCCCGACCGTCGCCATAAAAATCACAGGCCTTCAAATTACTTCGAAAATACTTCGAAAAGATCCGGTTAACTAGGCTACCCTCGGCATAAGCAAAAGAGATTTGATCACGTCAGCTCCAAACAATAAAAAGGCTTCGAAACAATTCAGCCATCGAGCGAAACCTCCCGATGTGCTCGCCCATCTTCACATAACGGATCATAATTGAGGTTCTTATCGAATCGTCGAAGAGTCGGACGAACGCGAAAAACTTCAACGAGGGAAAAATACAGCCTATACTAGAGGTCGTACCGACCCTACACGTAAGAGCCACTGTCGCCAGCTTAAATTAAAGGTCGTACTGACCCAACGCGTAAGAGCCACTATCGCCATCATGTATTAGAGGTCGTACCGACCCAACGCGTAAGAGCCCAGACGCCAACCTAAAATTCAAAAACTTATGGCCAATGAGCTCGAGTCGAAATCTGACTCAAAGACTAAGCCCGAAACAGTTAACTAAGCCTCAAGGCCAATTTGTAAACCTAAGGGTTTCACCTTGAAGTCTAGTTCATCTGGTTGATCATTGACAAACGTCAAAATTCGAAGCAAAGAAAGACATACACGAACAAAGGGAAATTCATGAAAAATGAAACCGAAAGGCTTCCTTTTATAAGTATATGTGAAAAATACAAAGCTCCATTTACAATGTTCTCTAAGAGAATTATACGCAGAATCAGAAAAGCAAGGCCTAGTCTACGCTCCCCTCGGGGACTGTGGCCCGTCGGCCTCTTTCTCATTATCTTCGGCATCAGGCAAAATGAACTTGGCATCGTATTCATCCACCTTCTCCTGCGCTATCTCTTCCGAGAGATCAAAGCCCCTATCATGGATCTCTTCGAGAGTTTCCCTCCGAGATTTGCACCGAGAATACTCATTGCTTCTGCTCTCCCGATCAGAATCCCCTCTCAGCTCAGCCAAAGCATCGACAGCGTCTTTTAAATAGACGTCCACTTTCTTGTTAGCCTTAGCTCGAATCTCTTCAGATTCAGCTCGGGCGTCCACGACCTCGGCCTTCATCTTCAAAAGCTCAGACTCGAGCCTTGCAATCACGCTCGTTTGGATCGAGCTATTTTCACGAGCATTCCGGAGTTGCACCTCGAGGGCAGAAGCCTTGGCCAAATCATTCTTCTTGGCCGCAACTTGGGCATCTACCTGAGCCTTTAGATCATCGCACTCACACTTGGCCTAGCCAACTTCGCCCCAAAGGTGTTCCAAGTCCTCCGTCTTTCTCTGCAACTGAAGTGTCAAAATATTAATCTTAGAGGTTAGAAGAAGAAACATACACTCCCTCAATACAGAAGTTACCTATCCCTCGAGGTAGCTCTCGTAGCTCCGGCTCCAACTCGCTTCGTACCGCAGGTATACCAACTCCTCTGCCCTTTTGTCACAAAGAATCCTGAGGGATTTCTCCCCGTCCAAGGCTTTTCACAACCTGGCTTCACGACGAAGCAGCTCGGACTTAAGCTTGTCAAAGGCCTATGAAAAAGGAGCTCAATAAGGAGATGGAAGTGCAAAACTAAAAAAACGATACAGTCGACAAAAACTCACCACAGAAAAGAACCGCTGAGACTCCTCAAAAGTTGAGTGCACATTTACTGGTCGGGTCTCATCGGCCCTAGTGGAACCGCTCCCAATAAAAATGTGATCGTTTGAGACCTCGCTTGAGTCAGGAGGCCCCTGGCCTGGAACATCCCTCGAAGTACCTTCAACGGGAGAAAAAAACGGCGCCAGAAAATCCTTGTCACTCGAAGTACCTTCGACGGTAAAAAAAGACGGCGGCAAAGGAGGAGCCATTTGAGCGAGGCCAGAAGCCTCGGGTGCTGCAGGCTCAGTTGATACATCTTCTTTGAGCCTCCGGGCAGGACTTGCCTCGCTATGAGCACCTTCACCCTTCGAGGGTTCCTTCCATTTGTTATTATTCCTCGGTCCCGAAGCCGACGATCTTTCATCCTCTCCGAGGGGACACGGTCTCATCTCAAAAAATTCCTCAATTCCTACGGTGACGAAGTTAGCACACGTAGAAGAAAGTACTTTTCAATGAAAACAAACCACACTGCACGTACCATGGTGTTTTGCCTCCCATCTACCCTTGGACAGATCTCGCCATTTATGCCCATCATAGGTCGAGCGGGTTGCCAACTTCCAAGCCCAATCCGTCAGGTGGGAACCTCGTATGGCATCCACGGGATTGCTGCAATAAAGAAAAAGAAAGCGTCTTTATAGAATCCGCCTTCACCATGAGCAAAAATGGTAAAAACACAAGTATACCACTTACCTATGAAATTCCATTTCTCAGGAAATGGCAGGAACTCCACGGGACATCAAAAGTCTGTACTCAGATGAATCGACTCATCCACCCTCGGTCCCGATCTTCTTCATCGTCGACAATAAAAGGGCCTGGCAGATCGACATCGCAACGTTATCAGGCCTCGGTGATGAAAGGGTCGGTACAACCTAATGAGATGGCTAAGGGTGAACTCAAGCCCGGCTTCCTCCTCAAAGAACCTCATCATCAATACTACCCTCCAGAACAACGGGTGAACTTGTGCCAGGGTAACCTGATATCTTCGACAGAAGTCGAGCACGACTCTATCAAGAGGGCCCAATGTAAAGGGGTACGTGTATATGATTAGAAACCCCTCTACATGAGCCATGATGCTCTCTCCCAGGGAAGGTACCTACAATACCACCTTTTCTCCCCATCCGTAGTCTCTCCTCACTGCCTCGAGGTGTCCCTCTCCCATTAATGAACATTGGGAGGACTCTCTAATGTAAGGTCCCTCCTCGAGACAAAACCTCTCGGGGCTAGCTCACCGAACGCCGGCGGTGTACCACTGACCGAGCGGGAAGTAAAGGCGGAACTCTCCTCTTCTTGGTGAACAGATTTGGGCGTGGCAGCCATAACTGTGGTGGAGCAAGAGAAGGGAAACGAGAACTTAAGCGAAAGCTTCGAATTAAAATGGTGAAAGAGCTTACGCAAGAAAGAAGAACTCTATGAGAAAGGATAGCTGCTCAAAATAGCGGAATCTTCAAAAAAGAGGGGAACAAACCCATATATAGAGCAGGCGGCAATTGTCCACCTACCCTAAAGGCTAATTAATGCTGGCTAGGCCATTGTCACTTTCGGGGAGGTGTACCGGCGGGATCACCACGATCATTTCATGGCCTTGTCATATGATTGGCGCTGTCGTATAACGTTCGAGGGGTCAAAGACCCCTGTGTCAACCTAGGCTCTAGATGTTACCCGATCTCGAGGATCTTTGCTGCTATAACGATGGGCTCTAAGGAGCTACCCGCATAGACCTAGCCTCGAGATGGTGCCCGATCTCGAGGATCTTTCTAGGTCTGAGTCAGTTCCCACTCGAGGGTTATTAATAAAGCCTCAGGGCTATTTTGGCCTTCAGTTTAATTTAAACGCCCCCTCGGTTACTTTAGCCCAGGGGCCATCCGAGTTCGAGCATATCCTCACTCAGGGTCTATCTATAACGCCTTAGGGCTATCTTCATTTTAAGTTCAAAGCAAGTTTTCGAGGTTGCCCGGGTTCAGGTCAACTCTCACTCGGGGACTATTTGGAAAGGCCTGAGGGCTGTCCTTATTTTCAGGTGATCGAGCAAATTCATCTCTCGAGGACTACCAACGGGGCCTAAAAAGGCTAAGTCGTGGTCTAATATTCGAGGCCACACTCTCACTCAATTCGAAGTCGGAAGTCCTAGCGGCCTAAGTTTGTATTAGGTCAATCAGAACTTAGTCCGAGGGATGTCAAAGTGTTTTCAGGAAATATCGTATTAACCAATCAAAAACCAAGGGAACGCCCACGTCCGGGTCCAGTATTTGGATCGATCGATAAAGTCACATGCTCGGATTTTTTACAAATGCAGGCAAAGGGAAATCCAACACAAGTGAGAGACAAATTGAGGAAATATTTTTTGTATTAATAAACGACGATTACAAAAGCCCACGAGGGGTCCTTACACAGAAACAAAGAAGCAAAAAACAACAGCTAGAAGTCTAATCTACTCACGGAGGTACATCCTCGGGAGCGATATTTGCGAGAACCATTTCCTCGGAGATCCCATTTCGATCTTCAAAGCGACGTCTCCGAGAATCTCCTCCGAAGCAGCAATAGATAAGGAAGAAGGCTATAGCCTATCAAAGAGCAAAAGCTTTTAACATGCAGGGAAAATTGTGGCTTTTGGTGAAAAATTTGGCGAGTATGGGTCTTGCCAGCACTACTATTGTGAAGCCACTTCTTGAGACATTGCACCGGTGTGGGATGTAAAAGTTAGTAGATGATGCCACCTCACTCCGGGGAAAGCATAAGGAGTGAAGCGCTACCAGGTGGAAGTTAAGAGAGATGAGCAATAGTTCACGGTCCACATATTCTCTGATGCGGGAATAACTTGAAGCACCTCTCTCATTATTTCGGGCCAAAAACAACGACAACAACAAACCAGTACGATCCCACTCAATAGGGAAAAGCTCTGAAAGAGAGCCATGGCATAATTGGCAAAACCACTACCGTATGACCTTACAGTCACGAGCTTGAACCATGGAAAATAGAGTTTGGATGAGGAAGAAGAGAAGAAAAGTGTCACGCCCCAAACTTGGGGGCGAGACCGGCACCCGGTGCCTCACCTATCCTTGTGTACCAACTTGAGACTAAGGGACTCTGAACAAATATAATGTCATACTTTGGCCATCGGCCATATTGCCAGACAATTGCAAATACTGACTAAACATCAATATAATGATGGGCCGACAAGGCCGTCAAAACTACTACAGCTGGTAAACTAACAAAATATACATAAAAGGCCTACAAGCCCAACATACTGCACTAACTGACAGGATATGTCTACAAGACTCTACTGATGGATATACTGTGATCGGAACAGGGCCATAGTCTACTCATAACATATATATACAAGATATACATAAAGCTCTAGACCTGGCAACTCTGAAGGGTATGGAGCTTACCGATGAAGCTAAACTCGGGCAACTCCTAATGAGGAGGTCTACCCCTCTCTCTGTCTGAACCTGCACGCATGAAATGCAGCGCCCCTAGAAAAGGGACGTCAGTACGAAATAATGTACCGATTATGTAAGGTAATATACTAGAAGCTGAACCTAAACTGATAATATAATAACTAAAAGTAATTGGAAGTCAAAGATGATCTGAAGATATGCTTACCTACTGATGCTGACTCAACTCTCTCAATAGAGTAAGTAAAATAGTTGTCCGGCCCTATAAAGCTCGGCATATATATAACTGCTCTGCCGTAGTAGGCTCGCTCTTAGGCGCTCGGCCATACTAGGCTCTGTATCTTGACCAACTGGGCTCGCTCATATGCGCTCGGCCACAGTAGGCTCGGTATATAACTTACCATCTGATCAGAGGTTGCCCAATAGGGTCCTACCCATTGATTATAGCTCGATGGTAATGAAAATAATTTAATTCTGTATATATAAACTCTCTGCTCTCTTGACTGGAATAAGAAAATACTTAGCTGAATATGAAGTCCCGGTAAGGAGAATATTGTAACTTACAAAACTAGAAAAGAATACGCAATTTACGAGACTAGCAAAATATACGTAAATTCAGGGATATGAATTTTTCTTTATGCCTCATTATCAAACTTGTGTAATTATGAGATCATGCAAAATGAAAGAAGAGCTTAGCCTTAACATACCTGTTCAACGTTCTTGGTTTCAAAAACAAGAGCAGATTTGTGGCTAAGAAGTTGGACAAATCGATCTGATTCAATTCTCTTGGTTTCAATGCCAAAATAATAAAAATGAAGCCAAAGAAGCTAAAGGCAGATTCTGCTCTAACGTTTTTGAACAAGGACAGAGATGGATTTAATCTATTTATTGAACTTTGAAACTTCAGTTGAACTCTTGGCAAGAATTTTGGACGAATATTCTGCCTCAATATCTGTGACGACCCAAAGGGTCATCATCGGATTTCTCTCTTTTTCCGTGCTTCCGAGGCCTTGAAAACCTCACCTTTAGTTTCTTCGATTTGTGTGCGCAGTCCGGACGCGTAGCCGGAAAGATTATATGTTAAATTATGTGAAAAATTTCAAAATGTGGCTTTAAAATGATTAAAGTTGACTTCAGTAAACATTTTTGGTAAAACGGAACCGGACCCGTGATTTGACGTTCTCGGAGGGTCCGTAGAAAAATATGGGACTCGGGCATATGCCCGGAGTCGAATTCCGAGGTCTAGAGCCCGGGAAAAGAATTTTTCTGTTTAATTGTTTTTCTGAAATTATTAAGGAAAATGGAAATGAAAATTGATTAAAAGACTATGGTATCGGGCTCGTATTTTGGTTCCGACGCCCGGTACAGGTCTTAAATATGTGTTAAGCACTTTCTGTGAAGTTTGGTCGGAATCGGACGTCATTTGACGTATTTCGGACCTAATTATCTAAAGATGGAAATTTGTGAAGTTAGAAATGAAAATGATGATTTTGAGGCTTGATTCATTTATTTTGATGTTGTTTTGGTGATTTGATCGCTCGAGTAAGTTCGTAGGATGTTATTGAGTTAGTGTGTGTGATCGGTTAGGAGCCCCGAGGGCTCGGCAGTGAATCAGAGGTGGTTCGGGGTGTTTTACACTTAGGAATTGTAGCAGATTTATCTGCAATTTTCGCCCAGCTGTTGCCTTCTTCGCGATCGCGGACTCGACCCCGCGTTCGCATAGCTTCAGCCCTTCCCCGACCGCATTCGCGTCCCCTTTTTACGCGTTCGCGTAAGGCAATCCCAGGGCCCCCACCAGCTTCCTCTTCGCGTTCGCATCACACCCATCACGAACGCGATGCCCCCAGTTTCTCTTCACCGCGAACACGTCCTCTTAGTCGCGATCGCGTAGGGTAAAAACGCCCAGTTATATTTTTAATTCCAGAATCAGAACACACGGGATTTCTTCACCTTTCTCACGAGCTCTCTTCTCCCCCAAGCTTTAGGAAGCCATTAAAGCCCCCACTCTTCAAGACCACTTGGGTAAGTAATTCCCCACTCATTTCCTTCACTTCTCCTTCATTAATTAGCAAGTTTCTAAGCCTAAATCATGAAATCAAAGTAGAAATTAGGGGTTTTGGGTAGAGTTCAGGTTTTGAGAATTTTGGGTGATTCAACCTCAATTTGGGGTCGAATCTTAAAACAAATTATATATTTGAACTCGTGGGGTTATGGGTGATTGGGTTTTGGTCCGAGCCTCGTGTTTGGACCATGTGGGCCCAGTGTCTAAATTTGGTATTTTTGGAAGAATGTTAGGAAACTCATTTCTAGGCTATGGGATTATGCTGTTGGGCCCTAATTGATATTATTGAATTAATTATGCCTAGATATCATTGTTTCGGTGTGGGTTGTAGAGGAAAGGCGATATTTGAGGATTGATTGCTATTCTTTGGACCGAGGTAAGTGTTTGATCTAACTTTGGCTTGAGGGAATAGGATTAGAGTGTCATTAATTGCTAAATGCTAAATGATCGAGTACGGTGTATAGGCATGGTGACGAGTATCTATACACCGGTGTCTAGCATGACCGTGGGTCCTTGTTTGCACGTATTTCTGATATTTTAAGACTCTTCTATGCTAATTGATGAATTCTACATAATGTGAAGAGTTTGAGGATTGGTTATGAATTGTAAATTCTTTGGAGCGTTGGATCGAACAATAAACATACTATTGAGTAAGAAATGGAAAGAGATATGATTAATCCCTTGCCGCGATGGTTTTAGTATATTGATTATCTCCCCTGCCGGGATGAGAAAGTTGTAGTTGTTACTTCCTTGCCGGGATTTAGTTGTTTAACTGTGTTTTTCCCTTGCCGGGACATTTCTTATTATTTGCTTATTCCCTCGCCCGTTTGGTTGTGATTGTTGGTTGGGTGAGGAAGAGTGATAATGCACGAAGGGTCATTCCGTGCCATGTTTGATTATATTTGCATAAAGAGGCATTCCGTGCTATGTTTGATTATATTTGCACGAAGGGTCATTCCGTGCCATGTTTTAATTATATTTGTACGAAGGTTCATTCCGTGCCATGTTTTGATTATATATGCACGAAGGGACATTCCGCGCTCTGATTTTTACTATAAATTCACGAAGGATCATTCCGTGCCATGAAATGAGAGTTATGTGACGAAAAGCACGAAGGGTGATGCCGTGCATTCTATTTGATTGTTTTTGGTGAGACTGAGAGTAAAAGCATGAAGGTTGATGCCGTGCAACTTTCGATTCTCCTTTTTTCGTTAATTATTGTTATTGCCCTATTTCTTACTTAAGTTGATGACTTTATATCCGGTTTGTACTCCCCCATAGCATGCTTCCCTCCCTAGTTAACTGTTTAATTTCGGTATTCTTTCCTTTATTGCATATATATATATCTATTGAACTGCACAGGTTGACTTGGTAGTCCTGTCTAGCCTCATCACTACTTCGCCGGGGTTAGGCCAAGCACTTACCAGCACATGGGGTCGGTTGTGCTGATGCTATACTTCTGTGGTTTTTGCACAGATTACGGTACCGGAGCAGCTCTTGGACCACAGCAGTAGTTGATCGGGAGCCCTCTTCAGTACAGGGACTTACGAGGTAGCCTAGCTGGCGTTCGCAGGCCGAAGTCCCTTTCCATATTTTCTGTTTGTTTTCATTGTACCGAGACAGACATTATGTATTTTTCTATTCAGACTTGTTTGTAGCACTCTTTAGTAGTTCGTGAGATAGCGACTCCAGTTTTGGGTAGTGAAATATTAGACTTCCGCATTTTGGGTTTTCAGTTATTTATGTTTTAAAAGATTTCCGCATTTATTTAAGGCTCGGTATTTTATTATTGTTATGTTGTTACCCGAAAATGTTTAAATGTTTGGCTTGCCTAGCTCCAATAGTAGGCGTCATCACGACTCTCGATGGTGGGAAATTCGGGTCGTGACAAGTTGGTATCAGAGCTCTAGGTTACATAGGTCTTGCTACTCACGGACAAACTTGGCAGAGTCTGAGGGATCGGTACAGAGACATCTGTATTTATCCCCCAGAGGCTACGGAGTTAGGAAAACCTTCACTTTTGTTCTTTCTTGTCGTGCAATTCTATTTCTCAAATACTGATTGTCATTCTACTCTGTTCTTTCGCAGATGGCGAGAACACGTGCTTCCTCTTCTATCGCGCAGCAGCCCGAGCCCCCAGTAGCAGCTCCTACGAGGGGCAGAGGCCGAGGCCGTGCCAAAGGCCGAGGCCGTGCCAGAGGCCGAGGCCGGGGCAGAGCTCAGCCCCGAGCAGCAGTCCCAGAGGTAGAGCCTCATGTTGATTATGATGAGGAGGTTCCAGCCCCAGCAGCTCCGGTGGGCCCAGCTCAGGTCCCGGAGGGGTTCATAGCCACCCCAGTTCTTCAGGACGCTCTAGTCAGATTGGTAGGCTTCGTGGAGAGCGTCACTAGAGCGGGTTTGCTTCCAGTAGCACCAGCCACTTCTCAGGCTGGAGGATGAGTTCAGACTCCTACTACGCGTACTCCAGAGCAGGTAGCTCCCCAGGCACAGGTTCCAGTGGTGCAGCCAGCTGTGGCAGTTCAGCCGGGTATTGTGACTCAGACCGGCGATGGAACGGCTATGTCCTCAGATGCTTTGTGGAGGCTTGATAGGTTCTCCAAGCTCTTCACCACACATTCAGCGGTGCTTCATCAGA